>NC_056725.1:1387782770-1387992770 GCF_019279795.1 Protopterus annectens
AAAAAGTGACTGGTATTTGAAAATGTTCATAATTCCCTCCACCTTGACTAAAGTCCCAGTTCCAGCTGAAGAAAAGCAACCCAAAAAGCATGATACTGCTACCACCATGCTTCACTGTGTGGCTGGTGTGCTTTTGTTGATGCAAAGTTTTATTTTTGTGCCAAACGTACCTTTTGGAATTGTGGCCAAAAAGTTCAGTCTTGGTCTCATCAGACCACAACACATTTTCCCACATGCTTTTGGGAGACATGATGTATTGTTTTGCAAATTTTAGCTAGGCCTGGATGTTTTTGTGTGTAAGAAAAGGCTTCCGGTCTTGCAACCCTACCCCATAGCCCAAACATATGGAGAATATGGGAGATTGTTGACACATGTAGTACAAAATCAGTACTTACCAGAAATTCCTGCAGCTCCTTCAGTGTTCCTGTAGGTCTGTTGGCAGTCTCTCCGACCAGTTTTCAGCTAGTCTTTTCACCAATTCTGGAGGGACGTCTACTTCTTTGGAATGTTATTGTTGCCCCATATTTTCTCCAATTTTTGATGACTGTCTTAACTGTGTTCCATGGTATATCCAGTGTTGTGGAAATTTTTTTGTACCCTTCTACTGACTGATACCTTTCAACAATGACATCCCTTTGATAATTTGTAAGTTCTCAGCGAACCATGGCTTTTGCTGTAGCAGGCAACTGAGTAAATGTCAGGAAAATCCTACTAGGACAGGTGAACTTTATTTAGGGTTAATCAGTCTCTCTAATTGATGGCAGGTGTGTACCCAAGAAGACTGAATGCTGTAATTAAATCAAAAGGTGCTTCAACAAAGTATTAGTTTAAGGGTGTGAACACACAACAAAATATTAGTTTAAGGGTGTGCGCACTTATGCAACCAGCTTATTGTACATTTTTTATTTTTTATCTTTTCCCCCTAACAGATTTGTTTTTCAATTGAATCGTACAGGTTACAGATCACATTAAAGGTGGGAAAAGTTTTGAAATGATTTATTATAGTCTCATTTTTTTACCTGGCATTTTAACAGGGGTGTGTAAACTTTTTATATCCACTGTACCGTCATTCCTATAGGTAACATCTCATTTGTTCATTCCTGAGCTGGCTCAGTTCTTAGAATACTTTGTTATTTTATGTTTATAATGTTCTACAGAGTTATGGCTCCTCCTTACGGATTAGCATCCAAAATCCTACTCCTCATTTCTCACCCCCCCACCATTTCATCATCATTATCCCCTTCCATTTTGATTTATAACCTTCTGATTCTGTTATGTACAGCAGCATTAACTTCATACCTCTAAAGTATATCTTTAAATCAGGTAATCCTAAACTACCTCGTTCTATTGGGAAAATCAGCTTATCACAACTTGACTCTTGCCCTCTTCCCCTCCCAAATTAATTCCCTTCACCGCTTTATTAATTACTGTCCACAACCTCTCCTCTGGTTCATAAAAATGCCTGACCTGTATATAAAGTTAAAGGGGTTAAATGATTCTCACAGTTTGTATCTTGCTATCCACTGTCAAGAGTTTCCAGTTTTTCAGTTTTTGTGTTATTTTTTGTTTAGTCTCTTCCCACATATCCTTAATTGCCACAACAGGATACTTTTTAATCCATACATCTAAACACTTTGTGTTCTCATGGCTATTACTAAACTTCATGTGGGAACACAGTTTACTGCTATTGCTTTTGTTTTTTTGCAATTAATTTTATATACTAAAAAGACTGCCTCAAAATGTTCTGCAACACTAGAACATTTTCTGGATCTTTCAAGTACAAAATATAATCTGCAAATAAAGCTACCTTTTCTTGATTACTATACAATTTACATTCCTGAATTTGAGTCCCTTATTTTTTTGCCAATGGTGAAAAATAAAAAGCCAACAACAAACAGGAAAGAACATTCCTGCCTTGTTCCTCTGTTCAAACATAGCTTGTCAGAGAAAAAAAAAAACTTCCACTTTAATTCTTGCATCTCACCTTTCCATATATCCTCCAAATTGTTTATTTTATTTATTTAACATTTGCTTACCGAGAAAGTCCAACTGGAACACAGCCCATTTTCAGCAGAGGCCCAGGGAGAATCGCTCCAGACGCATGTCTTTGGAATGCGGGAGGAAAACACAGCACCCAGAGGAAACCCACACAAATGCAAGGAGGACATGGAGACTCCACACAGAAGGCACCACAGCCAAGAATCAAACTGGAGAATTTCTTGCTGTGAGGCAACAACGCTAACTGTTGCACCACTGCTCCACCCAATTAACTCTATTACTGTATCAGGAAATGCATAGGCCACCACTGCCCTGCTCAAAATCCCAGCTGACTCTGACTCTGGGTCTTGCTATCAAGACCCACCAGAGTTATTTTCTTAAATTCTGCTTCCCTCTAGATCTCTGTTCTGTTACTGTTGTCAAATGTTTGTATCCACTTCAAAAAAACACATCCATTTCTATCAATTCTGGGAATACCTTTGTCATTACTAGTATAAACATTTTATAATCACACTTTAAAACTGTAATGGGTCTAATGAAAGCTGGGTCTGAAGGGTCTTTACATCACTGGACTCAAAGTGTTACTGACATGGCTGCTAGGCACCTGCTACTCGGGTATGAGAACCTGCTTTTTTCCTTTTTTTTTTTTTGCTTTTTTCACCCTGTGACTATCAAGCTCCCCCCACATATGGTTCTATTTACCCATTAGCTCCCCTGGACAAGACAGTTACAGCTCAGTCATTCCTTGGGGACAAGGATCAAGCATATCTGATGTGATAATGTAATCTGCAGGAAGGATTTTTTTTCCTTTTAAGACTTAACTCTCCCAGGTCAGATTCAATGGTATTCAAGAGGCTGACATGCAATGGTCCTTGGCAATGCACATTCACTCTTCCACCCTTAATGTAAGATGATGGCTCAGCCCTCTTGAAGACAATTACAGTGTGGTCTCTGGTTAACAACTGGTATTCTGCCAAACAATGTGTGCCCTGGGCATGTATCATACCTCTTTCTCCCCAAAGGAAAGGGGCAAACATAAGCCTCGCCATTCCTATCTTCCCTTACACTGGCCCCGGCAGGTACCCAGGGCACTAGCTTATCTCAAATCTCCTGAGCCATACTCCAGCTTAATCCCACTAGGATAACAGGGCTGGTGCCGATTAATGGTTCCGCTAGGATTTCAAAGTCATGTCTCGATAACAAGCTAGTAATGAAAAGTACTGGTAATAACACAAATGCCAAAAAGAAATGCAAACAGCAGCTCTGTGGCAAAGTCAGAGGAAATCTGCAAATGGAACATTTCTACTGCACAATCAGTTTCTACCCAAGGAAAATGGCTAACTTTTTAAATAAAATGTGAGCTCAATATAGGGCTGTAAAGAGCAAGAAAAGACTTGGGAGCAAAGGAAGGACATCTGCTCCCCAGAGACACCACCATTAACCTCTGCAGATGTGCAAATGTAGCGGAACTGCTTTTAAAAATAATACTTTGATTGAAAACCAGACAGAGCACCTAACGAGGGAAGGACACGTTTTGTGAATGTGCAGTAAGCTGTCTATGCATTCCTTAAAAGTGATCTTCCTGCTCTAGGTCTCTGCCTGTACTTACAAAAGCTTTAGTAACAGAAGTAAATGTTATAAGGGTTGGGCAACAAACATACAGAACACAGAAAGGACAACTACAGCAGAGAATGCAACAGTCTGTACCTAGCATTTGAAAATGCATTGGCTGTATTCCAACCAACATGCACTTCTGGTCATGTGCTTTGTGTGTTCTGGATAAAACAATATGAAAAAAAAAACTTGCACTAGCAAAAAGAGATCTGCAACTTGCCAAATAAGGTCCAACAAATTATTGTTTCTGCATTAACAGTACAATCCTTTTCAGAATCTCTTGTTTAATCACACTTGCCCTTCGCTTTCAAGAACAAGACAACAGAAAAGATGGATACTGCAAATTCATGAGGGTGAAGTTACCAAACATAAAAATGACTGATGATGATAAACAATCCAATGAGAAGGAAGTCTGAGTTCAGATTGCCATGTATGAAAATGAAGGAAAAATATAACAGCATAATCAATAAGCACTAAAATGTTACTTGCAGAAATTATTATTCAGAAAATATGTTTATGCTTTTACTATAGTTTAAGTTACAGTGTGAAATCCTGAACATACCTAAAATTGGCCACAGATGCAGCAGTCATATTGGTCCAGAGAATCTGTCTTGCTTCCTGCAGCTGATGCGTCTTCTCCATCCATTCCCCTAGTGACACATTAGAGGAAGCCATAAAACCAAGTTCACAAGTGTCCCAGTTGTACCTTCTCCTGCAGCAGTCACTCAGAATCTCAAAGAAACATAGTGAATAGACAGATGTGTTCAGAATGGCAGGGCCCTGCAAAGAAAAATGACAAACAGTAAACACAAGGTACCACCATTCAAAAATAACAAAAAGGAGTTACTCCACTTCAAAAGCACATTTCATCCTATCATTATAGAATTCACTCTGTGATCTAAACACACTACTTATAATCCTTTAAAAATACACTATAAACGTAAAATGCTCTGAAGTCAAGAATTAAACTACTCTTAACAGCTGTCATGCAGTTAAAATTTACAAGCCAGCTTTCAGTGAGCATATTCAAATTCCTATCACAAGTTATGAAAAGTTTAGTTACAAAAGCTCCCAATGCTTAAATAAATACCAAATTAGATGTTCTACAATGGACAAGGGTGTCTTTTTCAGTGACACTGTCTTTATTCTTCCTTCTCTTTCAAGTTCGGCACTCTAGTCCTCAAATGTTGCCACATTTGGAGAACTGCTACCCTAAAGCGGAACCCACTAACACCACATCCCTCACCAAAATGTGTAATTAACTCCCAAGTAATCCAATTCACTTCTATAACTGAAGCAGCACATCTCGTGCAAACCAAAGATAAAAAGATCACATATCTGCCCAAATTACAAGGCCATACAGATATACATCTCCTGAATCTGCAGGAAACTGCTTGAAGCTTCAGGACAGAACAGTCATGCAAGAACAGGCAGATGGCCGAAGGGTCATCTTTGACCCATAAACAGAAGACAGGACCCTTATACATCAAATGATAGACTGAGACCTTGTTGCATCTAACACTGGAGTCTTTCCTTGTTCAATCTATGACTGGACTGCATCTCAAATTCTAATTCTCTCACTAGGGTGAAAAAAACAAGAGACTGCCAAGAGGAAAAGTTCAAAAGGCACAGCCCTGAACTACAAAGTCCCACTACATTCCTGACCACTTTTTCAAGCAATACTACTTGTCACTAAACTGAAAATGAACATTATGTACTAACCATGATGCTAGATCTGTGTTGGCTTCTTCTGACCTTCTTGCTGACAGTGTATCAGATCTGACCAGATACAATGCTGGCAACTCTCAGACTTTAGGATCAGAGGTTCAGGCTCCTCTCTCTACTCATAATTCCCCTCCATCCTCATCACACTTCCTCAGATCACGTCTGCCTATGTATACAGAATGCTCTTCCTATACTACACAAGCAAAAAAAGCCTGAAATGACAAAAAAAAACAGCCACAGAGTAAGACAAAGCTACTGACAAGTCCACTGTAGTGATCTGAAACCCCAAGAAAGTAACAATTTTTCAGGGGGATGGAGGGAGGGAAGGTTGAGATGGGCAGAAAGGAACATGGATCGAGCATTATGGTAAGCACATAACTTTTATATCTGATATTCTTTTCCATCCATCTCAACTTTTGGGACAGAGTCCCCAGCTACCACCAACCCTAGGGAGGACTTGTGGAAAGATGTTCTGAATGACAGTGGAGCCAAACAAAGCCCTAAACCTAAACTGCAGGTCCAACTTGTACTGAGATAAATGTGTGCACTGTAGACCTAGCAACCACAGCACATATATCATCGACAGGGACTCTAGAGGAGAAAGTTGTAGAAGTTGCCATAACCTTAGATGAAAGAGCTTCAAAGTCTGAGACAGCAGTCCCTTTGCTCTACAGACAAACAATGCCATAAACCAACCACCTGGACAGTAGGACCTTGATGACACTGGCTTCCAACTTGACTTTAAAAAAGGAGAGGAAAAAGTTGGTCATTTGCTGAAGTCCTTCTTATGGTGTAAACAGAAGTATTAATTGACGATAGGCATCAAATAAATGTAGGAGCTATTTACCCTTGTTTCAGAAATTACAGAAGTAACGAGAGATTAATCTCCTGATTCAAGGCAGAGCCAGAAGAAACTTTTAGGAAGGCAGTTAGAATTCATTTAGAGAAAAAACTATCTTTGATAAAGACTAAATATGGTGGTTTGCATGACAAAGCTTGCAGTTCTGAAATCTTCCTTGCTGAGGGAACCACCATGACAAAACATTTTTTTCTAAAAAAAATAATTTCCCATTTGAACCTGCAGCTACTATGGTACTGAATTTGGACAAGGGTTAATGTAAAAATATCCCAAGGTGGAAAAGCATCCCTTAGAGGAGGCCACAGGAGAATATTACCTTGCAAAAAGATCTTAGACAATTATAATGAAACACAGCAGCTTGGCCTTCACCAAAATGAAAATTCGAGATAGCTGCCAATTGAACTTTGATGGTGGAGTAGCTGGGCTCCTACGTGAAAAAGATCTGCTAGAAAATCTCAAATGGATGGTAAAAGAGCAGAGAAAGGACCAGACCTTTGGAAGCTACCCATATGGAAACGACTTCAATAAACTTGCCTGGTGGGAGGTTTCTGAGGTAAGACATAAATCACAGTAGATGAAAACCTGGAATTTATGACCATCATTGGAAGTGGAGAAACCAGGCAACAAGTTTTAGTAATCTAACATCTAGCTGAAGCTTGGTGGATAGGCGACCGATCACATCTGGAAGTGTGTCTAGCAACCAGAGAGAGTACATGAGATGAGACCACAAGAATGGAATCCTAATGGTTGAAGCCAAAGAGTGGAATGAGGATCACCTTTGTCTTGAACCAGGCTGCTTTCTGCAGAAATATGGTTATGGTGAGAATTGGAGGAGAAGCATAAAGGAGACCTGGGGCCAAGTGCGGACCACAGCATCCCCAAAGATGGCCCCTTCTGGGGAGTCAAGGCAAGTAACTACTTCATTTGGTTGATAGGGGCTGCAAACAAACTGAAGCAAGGCTATCCCCAGTGGCTAAAAATCATGGAAGCTACTGTCTGACTGAGAAGCTACTACAGAACCAGAAAAATGGACCTGCACAACTTGTCAGCTAATACATTAGACTTCTCTGGATATTCATTGCAATCAGAAAGTGCTGGGAAGACATTACTCACTGCCAGACTCCAATGACCTCCCAATGTAAAGGTTCCCCCTTGTTTGTTAATGTACTAAGACTACCAGCATTGTCTGCCTGGACAATTACCACATCGATGGGGAGGGGAGACCTTGAATGGATGCAATGCCAGGGGGACTGCCCAAATCTCCAGAACACTGACGTGAGGACTGGCATCTGTTCAGGACCACGTACTTTAGACCGCCTTTCCCTCAGAAATGCCACCCCCAACCCAAAAGGAAAGCATCCGTGATTACAGTGGCTCTTGGAAGAGGAAGAACAAACGGAAGACCTAGAGAGACCAGAGGAGAATTCAGCTGTGACTGCATATGCTGCCTGCAGATCCCTCAAACTGCATAGGATGGGGTAGAATGAACCACTGTATCAAGAGAGTCACCTGTAACACCATCATGTGGGATCTCATGTGATGAATGGATGGTCTCAAAAGCCATAGCAGGGATCCTGCTGTGTGATTTTGTTTTGACAAGACCAGGGAAGCCTGTTGATACAGAGTGGCTAACCTTGATTTCGGAAGTTTGGCTATCTCTAAGTTGGTGTCTAGCTAGCAACCTATGAATTCTGTGGTCTGGGATCAGTATTATCTTGGACTTCTCTGTGTTAATCATGATTCCTAGATTATTGCACAACTGAAGAAAAGAATCCCAGACTTGAATCTTCCTGGTTACTTGTCCAGGCAGTTGTAAGCCAGTCATCTAGGTACAAGAACACCCGGAACCCGTGCAGTCTGAGATGTACTGCTACCAGTGCCATGAACTTGGGAAAAAACTGAGGAGGATGAGGTGAGCATGGCCGGCCTTAGGCATAGGCGAACTAAGCGACCGCCTAGGGCGCTGTACAGGCCGGCCTCAAAAGGGCGCAATTTATGGACCGGAGTTCTGCTATGACAAGCCCTAACCAGGAAAAGCCGAAAGACAACAACAACATTTATTTTTTTAAATTTCACCGCCGCCCATAGAGGCTAGCAATTGCGCCCTCCCCGACCTCAAAAGGGCACAATTTACGGACCGGAGTTCTGCTATGACAAGCCCTAACCGGGAAAAGCCGAAAGACAACAACAACATTTATTTTTTTTAAATTTCACCGCCGCCCATGGAGGCTAGCAATTGCGCCCTCCCCGGCCTCAAAAGGGCACAATTTACGGACCGGAGTTCTGCTGTGACGACTCCTGACCGGGAAAAGCCGAAAGACAGCAACAACAACATTTATTTTTTTAAATTTCAACGCCGCCCATAGAGGGTAGTAATTGCGCGTGGGAGTGAGCAGCCAACACTGGCTCACCGTTCATTCACCCAACTGATTCGCATACAAGTGGAGCAGTACCAGGAGAGCCTGACATGTTGCACTACATACTTAAGGCAGGAATCCAGGGCATCACGCTTTATTCAAGCATTGATGGTATGTAAGAATGTGCACAAAGACTAGCATGCTGACTTGTGAGTGGACCCACTGCAGAACATTCTCATACTACCCTATGAAGAATATGTCACTCTCCTTGGCTAAAAAATGTTCTACTTCCATGATGTGCCGCTACATTTTCTGTTAGGCTTCTTCATTGAATAAATATTCACTGATTCAAGTGAAAGGTAACACAAGTAAGGTGGATCAGGTTAAGATTCTTAATAAGGTGTATAGTGTTTGGCAAAGAGTGAAATAAAACAGGTGGAAGCTTAAAGAGCTAAGCAGCATTTTATGGATACTAAATTATATAACAAAAAACTGCATAAAAAGGCAATGTAATGTACTGCAGTGGACAACTGGGAAGCAGTTATAAGTCTTAAGAAAATGAAAGCTGAGTGAAGAACCTTAAGGAAATAATAACCACATTAAATGATAAATAGGTTATAAATGTTACTTTAAAACTGAAAATGTTTGTGACTGGGTGAGTGGAGACTGGACTAAGCCATATGTTTCAATTTCAGCCATGATTCAGGCACACAGCATGATACATGTTGTACAAGTGTTTTACAGGTTGCTATATGCAGATTAGTCATAACAAATGCAAACAGGATACAGAATTAAGAATATAGTAATAATTATACATGCGACAAACAGTGCACACAAAAGTAATGATGCTAATAGCAGTAAGATAAGATAAGGTAATCAAAACCATATAGTTGTCATTTGGATAAATTAGACTCGAGGAAGTATTTACAAAACTGAGGGCAGATACTAGCTTGTTCCATTTGCAGCAGTAAATATGGAATTACAAGTGATTATTATGTTGTTTTCCTTTAGTTTTTATAGGTCCAATTCAGTGATGACATCCTGTGTCAGCTGCATCAAAAGTCATGTATATAGTTACAAAGAAAAACAGACCTGCCTGCCTTATTATGAATTGGCAAATAGGTGAATCAAATAATCTGAATGAAGACATAACATGTTTGAGGAAGATTTGAGCTTAAGAATGTTAGACATGACAAACTAGATCCTATGAGGTACTTGAGGTGCTTAAGTGAACCACTGATGCCATTAATATCCCAAGTGGAATATAAAAGTAGATGTTAACATGTTAACAAAGCACTGGAATACTGTTAGTAGTCAGTTAATGAACAACAGAATTGCAGTTTCCTTGTTATTAAGTGTGAGTTATGTGTTGATGCTTACTGTTGCACTCACGTTGAAATTCCTAGTTTACTTTCTTACATTTACAAAGTGCACACAGACAGCAATGCCTGCGAGAAACGACAACAAAGCATTGGACTTTGTTATGCTGTAACACACTGCTTCTAACGATAAGTGTAACTTCTGTTCAGCAATCCATTAGCTGAATTAGTTGATAAACGCTAGTACAAAAGTGAAGTAACTGTCAGACTACATATCTATCTGTGAAAAAGTCTTTGAACAATCTTTAAAGCATTTAAGCAGTATGATCAGTCTTTTAATTGCATATGCTCCTTTGAAGGCCAGACCCTCTAAATTTAATCAAAAATTAGCACATAAATAGAGCTTAAAAATAGTTAATTAAAAGTCCTTCCCTTAACCTTGTGTAGGCAGGAAGAAGGCATTTTCTGTTATAATGTTGAACCTCCCTAATAAGTCAGCATCAATACTGGGGTAATTAACCCTCAATTAATTTTTCTGTCTTTAAACTTTCTGTAGAACCTAACACTTCATATGACTCTGAACATCACACCCAAAGCATCAAAAATTATAAAAATGTTTAGTCCAAATATTAGTCCATATTGTGCTGCTTAGCACTATGCAGAACCCCTACAGCTATTAACCCAACTGTCTGTGCTGCAGGAAGCCTCCCCCAGATGTCTAATGCTTACCTGACTAAGTGCTTGAGATGTAAAATTGTATCTGAAGGTCTATGTACTACTAAATTTCCTAATAATATGGGAATGGCAAGCCTTATTTACATTGCTTTTGTGAATTTGTTTGATTGTCACAATTTTGAACTTATGAAATTGAACATTTACATGCAAAATCAAGTATGATTTACTATTTGACAATTATGCATGACTGTACAATAATTTATGTGATAAGTAGATAAGCAAAGTGCAATTTTTCTTAATAAGCATAAAATGAAAATTGATAAGGATGTTAAACAGTATGAAAGTAAGGTAGGTTATCCTATTAAAAATACAAAACATCATGTGATTGATGGTGAGAATGTGCACAGGTCTAAACATTACAGTAGAAATGATAATATTATTAGTAATATCAGTTCCCTGGAGAGAATGAGGCAAGTGCTAATGGGGGAAGAGGTTGATTATGATTGTAATTTAAATAATCACAGTGATTTTCCTCCACTTCAGAAGATGGAGTAGTTGGAGACTCATTCAGGCCAACCAAATGAAAAGGCCACAAACACAGAATCACATCTGATATGTCAAGGACTCCATGTATCCCCTGCCAGAATTTGGGAGGCAGGAGGACAGGGGCAGAGGAAAGGAAAGAGGGAAGAGGAAGTAATTACATCTGATTTTGATGGCAGTGTGCTATCACATAATACTTTTAATATTTTTAACTATAGCCATCTGTCTGATTTATTAGACAATTTTGGATATCCCTCTGGTTGGCATAATGGTTAAGGCATTGCCTTATAAACCAAAGGGGAAGGGTTTGATTCTTACGTGGGGTAATTGGGTAGGCTTAAAATGGTCCACGAAGGCAGTTAACCTAGTACTAATCTATGAACTCTATAACTGAGTCATTGCTGGAACTTAAACTGTACATCAAAAAATTGAATCTAGCAGTATATTTTAATGAAGTACACAGAAAGAAGTATCTGGTGATACATATAGGGATGCAGGATTTAAAAAGAAAAAAAAGTGTATTTAATCCTGCTTTGTACCCTATTGTTCAGGCATTTAAAAAGCCTTTGAGGATGATTTTTATATATTAGCAGGAAGAAAACTAAATTTTACCACCTTCAACCTCAGTAGGAATTAGACTGTTATAGGTTCTGTTAAGACTGGCAAATCAATTTGCATTGTGAAATCTGACAGGAGGTGGTATTGTCATCTCTGATGCAATCAATTATTCTGGTGCTATGTTTAATATTTTGCAAGATGAAAGGACTTACACCTGTATGTCTAGAAAACTAATTCATATTTCATATAGAAAAACTGATTTACAATTAGATGATTACATTATTGACAGGAAGATTTCACTTAATAACCAAGTTTTTGAAAAATTCCAAACCAGTGACCCCCCACTAATTTGGGGATACTAAAAGTGCATCAGGTATTGAACAGCCACCATTTAGACCACCTATTATAGTGAAGTCTTTAGAATCCTAAAACCTGTTTTTCACAAACATACTCATATGTTAAAGGACTGTTGTAATTTTTAAGGGAAATTAAAGGATAACCTATGGAATGACAATTTAGTTTCCCTCATAACTGATCTTATAGGACTTTTTACCTGTAAACCCATGGAGGAGGGTACCAGATTATTCCTGAAGGCCTTCTAACTTGTGATGTTATTAGATGGAGAGAAGTTAGCATAATATGGATCTCATTTCCATGGTTTTGGACAAAAATTATATGTTTGTTTTTTTTTTTTTTTGAAGGGGAAACCTTTAAGCAAATGATAAGAATATCCATGGGGTGATATGACTCACTTTATGCAAACATGCTACTTTATACTTGGGAAGTATTTAACATTTTAATTATGATTTTTGCTTGTCAATATTGCAAGTTGTATTTAATATACCTGGACAATATTGTTATGTTATGGGACAGGGTGGAAGTTTATGTCTATGATTTTATCAAACACTTACACAATACAACTGCCTTTCTCAAATTTGCATTCAATTTTAAGAAAAAAAAAACAGGTGATTTTTAAATATTGATATTAAGCATTCTAATGCTGGCTTTGTTTCTAACATCAGTTGAAATCCAACATTCAATAATGCATATTTAACTTTGCAAGTTCGCCTTCCCTGAGTTAAAAAAAAAAAAAAAAAAAAAAAGAGTTTATTCCATGGGCAATGCATTAGCTTAGCCAGGATAATTTGAAATGTGAATGACTGCATTTAAATAATTGAAGGAAAAGGCTGAAGTGGCCTTCTTGGAGAGTGGCCTACCTGTGGGTGTGGCTTATAGTGGTGTGCATTAGTATGGAGTGGGTGGGGCTTAAGGGGGCGCTGGAGTACTACTTCGCCTAGGGCGCCATTTCAGCTAAGGCCGGCCCTGGAGGTGAGTCCAAAGGGCAGGGCTCTGAATTGAAAGTGAATGGCTCCCAGTCGAAAGCAAAGGAACCTCCTGGGCTGTCTCACTATTTCTATGTGGCAAGTAGGCGTCCTGAAGGTCCATGAAGCAAACACAAAAGTCCTAACTCAGAAGAGGTAAAACTGTGACCATCTGAAATGTCTGTTTCAGAAACTGGATTACGTAACTGAGGTTCAAAATGGGCTTAAGGACCCAATTTTTCTTAAGAGTCAAAATGAACCTTGAGTAGACTTTGGGACTACTGGTCTGGTGGGGCTTCCTGGATGGTTTGTCTAGCTGCTTTGCAATTTCCTCTGCTGCAGTCTTCCTGTGCGGGAGTTAAGATGTGAGGAAAGCATTTTTGTGACCTTTTTGGTGGGGAAAAGAAAAAGTATGACCTAGCCTCTTTTTTTTTTTTTTTACTCTTAGCACCCACAAGTTGGAAGAGATGGCCAACCAGGTGTGTTGTTGCAAAGATCAATGCCCCCCACCCCCCATCTTACAGAATGCAGCAGCAGTCAGGCAACCAGGTTATGTCTTGCTTTGACAACCTTCTTAAAAGCAGAGGTGTCTCAAAAATACTAATCACAGTGGGAACATGCAGAATAATGTTCAGGAGAAGGAGTGAGGTTTAAGGGAAGGCAGGAATCGACTAAGTTACGTAATGTTGGAATGAATACATATGTTTTCTTTCTTTATAACAAATGTCAATGTATAACGTATGTAAATAAAAAATGCTAATATGGTTTGTTTTTTCTGTTAACGTACGTGTGCCCGTGTCTTAAGGAATAATTTAATAATGGTGTTTAAAAATAACTGGTATAAACTTTGCAATATACTGCATTTCTACATACCGTTGTGCTGCCTGTGTATCTACTGATGTTGGCATTTGCATAATAGTTCAATTTTTACTGCATCTATTCCAAGAACCTCTGAAGTAAGAACATGTTTTATAAAGTGACTGCTTTCACCTTGGCTCTTATTTAACTTAATCTTTTGCTGCCCTAATTTGCTTAGCAGCAGTATCAATCTCTTGTCAAATCAAATCCCACATTAACAAAGCATATATCCTTGCATCACACGGTGGGTATTCAGTTACTTTAGCAGTAGCTATTTGGAATAGCTCTGGTATTAACAAAACACCAAACAAGAGTTAAATGAACCAGTATTGTGTAGCACTGTATCAAATGTACACATTTTGAAACTTATCTAACAAAATGAGGGTCTGCAGCTATTCCAGAAAAAAATACATCTGCTATCCTTGAGACTACTTCTACTGAAGTCAGTGAATAATGATTTCTTTTATCACCTTATTCAGGTATTGAGCCAGTAGAAATGCTAATTCTGTCTTGCTTTATAACACTGGCATAACATTTCACCCACAGTGTTGGCTCTGAATATTTATATAGGACATGTACGCTCTCTCTGTCCTCTTATTCATGTGTAACTTTACTTCTGAGGTGCTCTAAGTACTTCTCTAGAAATATGCATCACTGCTTGGCATTGCACTGAGTTTTATTTGTGTGAGAGATTTTCCTGATAAACATTCTAAGCCTGTGAATAAATCACTACAGTCATCAGGATATTGTTGCTATAACAGTGTATAGTATCTGAAATGCCTCTAACATGGGTTGAGTTTCTATACCTGCAATCTTTTCATTTCAGTTTTACAATTACTAGCTTCTAACAAATCACGTAATGCATAAAATTATAAGCAATAACTTTTTATATTGCTTGAACTTTTTTGAAAATGAGCTCAAATTTCATGGGTTTGTATGTGTGATTTCCAGTGGACATATTAGGGAAACAGTATACAAATAGTTCTTATTTAGAGTAAAGTACCTCTATCTAGTTTAATTGCCAGATTCTTTTTATTAATTTTCAATAGTCTCACCTGAATTTCTGTCTTTGCTTCAGTTTCAGATTTCACTGAATTAAGGTGTTTCCAACAACCTGTTTTCATGTTTCAGTTTAACTTGCACATTACTTTAAATACACATTTTTTTTGCTTTTACACATCTTTGAAATATGCTATTTTTTACCACAGAATCTCCAAAACTGAATAAGTACTCTTGTCATGCCTGTAAAGTACAGTTGTGTAAAATCTTACCATGAAAAAAGAACAACGACCAACCACCTTGCATGAATTTATAAACTTTAAATTCTTAGGTCAGCACTTTCATGCTAACTGCTAAAAACAAACACATTAAATACATACAATTACATTCTATTTAATTTATGTGTTAATGACAACTTCCTGATTTTAAGTGCTGGTTTCAAG
Source organism: Protopterus annectens (assembly GCF_019279795.1). NCBI lineage: Eukaryota > Metazoa > Chordata > Ceratodontiformes > Protopteridae > Protopterus > Protopterus annectens. The sequence continues at coordinate 1,387,798,041 of NC_056725.1, forward strand.
GGCATATTCCCAATGATGCCAAAGCCTTAGCTGCCTGCAAATAAATTATCCATTTTAAATAATTTTCAGTCCCATCAGTTATACTCTCTCATCTAGAGCTCACACAACTCATTTGCAGGACCATAAATTTGAAACTATGGCCCTTATTATTTTTTACATGTTTATTCAATGCACTACATGGCAAATCCCTCCTTATATCACTTAAGTGCTCCAGTATTCTCTCTTTCAGGCTACGGTTAGTTTTCCCCACATAACATGGGCAATCTTTGGGCAATCTTTGCACATAGCTAAATAAACAATGTTTCTACTCGTACAGTCCACATAAAACTTTGGCATATACTTGGCATATACTTTATTTTTGTCACAGGATGAAGGAAATAATTTTAGTGGTTACAGATGCACAAGCTTTACATGACCTACATGGATAGGTCTCTAATTCTATCTGAATTTGGTCCAAAATTCTTATCTTTCATATAAGACAGTCGTCTTTTTAGTGACCGTCCATTCTTAAAACAAAAACTGGGACTGTCACCTACCACTTTCCAGAGTCCTTCATCTGCTAACAAAATGGGCCAATTCATTAATATCATATACTGTGTTAATATTACTAGTATAGGTTAAAATAATTTATGATTTACCATTCACCCATTTATAACTATTCTGGACCACTTCCTTCTGTTTACCAATAGTAGAAAAATTTGTTTTTTTGCTGTTTCTCATTACCTCAACCTGATTCACTGATTCTGTCACTTTATTACTTCTATACCATCTATCTCTAAACTCATCACTCACAAAACTAAATGAATGTTGTCGCTTTAAGGATAATGTCTAGCTACTAGTCTACTCCTTCATAAATATCTGATACTAGCAGAACAGATTTCTCATTAAGCTCTTCATCAGCCTGCTTAGTATTTCCTGCTGTACTCTCTTCTAAGCTGGATTTTACAACCTTTGACTAGGCTACTCTGGCTCTATTCACCATTTCCAATACAACTGTTTCCTCCTAGTTAGTACTAATGTGTTCTTACCTTGCATCTAATATAAATTTGCCCTAATTCTACATTTTACTTATTGTGTTTTTATTGACCAGTAATTGGTATATGCATTTTTTTTTACCTCTATGCCCAATAACCATCACCGGACCCTCTGCTGGGGTAAAGAACTGGTGCACTCATGACAAATTTCCTCCTTGGTTCACAGTAACAAACAAATGTCTCATCACTGCAATATGCTCTCACCCTCCACCTCCAAAAAAGTTCAGACACATTAAAAATCTTCTTGGCTTTTGTAGCACGAAGTACCTTCTTCAAGCTTCACATATACATTTTACACTCCTGAATAAACAATTTTTGTAACAATTCACATTAACACTGCAAAAATTAATCTCCTGGATTCTGTAGATGCACCATTTCTCAAAGAAGTGATAAACTACACATGTATTAATGTGCACGGTACAGGAAAGAACACCAAATAAGCAGAAAACAGATTGCATGTAAAATAAATAAAAAAATTAGCAGATACATTTACCATTCAAACAAAAAAAAATTAAGTAAACTGACATAAAAAGCTCTGAAATTCTCCACGTGCAACTAACACTAGGTAAGACTGCAATCCAAACTGTAGCTTGCTAGACATCCCCCACTATGCTCCAAGATTCTCACTATACCTTTCTAAACATACTGAAAAATATTAAGATACAACCAAACACCCCAATACTGGGTGATTTCAACTACCCTGCCATTAACTGAGAAAACTACTCGGGTACCAACACCTTTTCCCAGCGGTTCTTGGAATTCATAAATTCCATTGCCCTGGATCAACTAATCCATTGCCCCATCAGGGGCTCCAATATCCTAGACCTGGTCATTACTAACATGAGAGATAGATGCTTCACACCAGTGGTCACCCCCCCCATTGGTCAGGTCTGACCATAAGCAAATCACCCTTGACATCCACATCCCACTCCCCAGTAAGGAAACCTCTGTAAAAAACTTCTTCAAAGCCAAATTCTTGCTCTACTCAAGTCAGAACTGACCAACTTCATGACACCCATGCAGATGGGATCTGAAAGTTTGACTGCTGAATCCTACACTAAGGCACTGTACGAGCACATCCTCTCTTGCATGAATCATGCCATCCCAAATAAAACCAAGACGCTCTCCTCCAAAAAAAGGAAGCCAATCTGGTGGTCCTCTGCCATAAACAAACTATACAATAGAAGGAAGAAACTGTTGCAGAAGAGAGGAAAATCCCAGGATGCAAAAAACTCCCTTACCAGCCTCAGTAAGAAGCTGAGAGCCCTCATAAAATCCTTCAAAGCTAGTTACGAAAATAAAATTGCCAAAGATTCCAAAGACCACCACAAGGCATTCTATAGTTACGTCAAGAATCTAAATAGCAATGCTCAGATCTGCTCTGAGCTACACAGAATGGCATTAAATATACTGATCCCAAGGATATTACCAATATCCTGGCAGATCGATTTAGTGTCAACTTCACCCCCTAAAGGGCCCATCACAATTCCAAAAGATTACCAAATTCCGGTAATCACAGCCACACAGGTAGAAACCGCACTCTCCAAAGCTAAGAATACAGCATCCATGGAACCAGATGACATCCCGGGCACCTCACCTAAGTGTCATGTTTAATCATAGCCTCACCTCAGACTTCGTGTCCACTGAGTGGTGCACAGCTACAATTATCCCGCTTCACAAGGGGGAATCCACCTTAGATCCCAGGAACTACCGTCCCATCAGTCTGACGAGCCTGATCTGCAATGGCATGGAACACATTATCATGAAACTTATAAACAAAGACATTGGCAACCTTCAAACACTGAACCCCACTCGTGATGGGCCGATCTTGTCTCCGGAACCTGACTGACTTCTTTGAATCAGTTTCCAGAGCTGTGGACGAGGGTAAGGCGGTCCACACAGCCTATCTGGACCTCGCCAAGGCCTTCGACACCATCCCCCACTCTGGGATCATAGATTAACTTACTAAGCTGGGCATAAATCCCTATGCTACTCAATGGGTTGCCAACTGGCTTACTGACAGAACCCAGACTATAAAAGTAGCAGACTCCAAAATCCAGCTCCAGACAAGTGACAAGTGGAGTACCTCAGGGTTCCAGTCCTGGGACCGCTCTTGTTTGGCATTTACTTCTCTGAAGTACAGGCCAACACTAAGGAACTTTGGCTAACAAAGTTCACAGATGACTGCAAACTGGGAGCCATTTCTGAATCCCCAAATGATGTGGATATTCTACAAAACGGCCTTACAGAAACAGATGCTTGATGCCAGAGCCATGGGCTCAAGCTTAATGCCAAGAAATGTATAGTTATCCCAGTTGGGAAAAAACATGTACCCATGAATTACTACATAGGTGGCAGTACATTAAACACAAAAAGTGTTATGAGAAACTTCGGGACACAGGTGGACAGTGGTCTCACATTCGATAACCACATCGCCACAACAGTCAGAAAAACCTATGTGGCACACCTAATCACTAAGGGCTTTTCATCCTGAAAAAAGGAGGTCATTGTCCCCACTGTACTCATCCCTTCATTAGACCCATTATGGAGTACAATGCCCCATTTGGTATGCACCTCACAAGACATCTGCAACAGCTGGAAAGGCCGCAGAAATACCTCACTAAAAGAATCAAAGGCCTAAAGCAGATGCCCTATGGTGACTGTCTAAAAAAACTCCAGCTATACTCTGTGGCATATTGTCTACTCAGAGGCGATCTCTGCTTAACATACAAGGCCATGTCAAACCCTGAGCTGCTGGACATACTCCATGTAAAGAAATCCCAAACCCTCAGAGCCACACGCTCCAGGGAGCTAAACCTCGTCATCACAATGAACAAAACATGCTGGAGGGATAGGTTCCTGACGCAGAGACTCCCCATACTCTGGAATAGACTGCCCATACATGTTAAGTAGAGAGCCTCCTTGTCCCTCTTCAAAAGGAACCTTGACAATTGGATGGTAGATAAGAAATTCAACCCGGGATCATGTCAGTCGCCCTGCTACACAGGGGTCCAGGGAAGTAAATATTGTGGGAAGAAATATCCAGGGAATTGTTATGGCTAGGCTTGCATAGGCCCTAGGACTGATAGCCTAGTACCAACCTATGAACCTATAAAAAATAAGTTAATGATAAGCAGTAAAACTTAAAAACTGAGAAACTGAAGAAAAATAAAATAAAGATAAATAATATAGGAGCAAATAGGATTAAAACGCTAGGTTTGTCAAGATGACAAACTGAAGGTATACAAAAATACAGTCTAAACTGTAATCTATAAACAGTCTTCTGTTAACTGCCAAGTTTTAAATGATTAAGTTGAAAAGCTTCACGACAATCTAACAGTATGAAGTACCCCAGCTCCACAGGGTACATGGATGAAGCACCGACTATGGCGCACATGTCCCATGACGGATTAGCAGATTAGGCCCTAGAAGGGGCAGGTAGAAAGAACTGGAGTAGGCAGCCGTCACACCAGCAGCTTGCTCGTTTGGGGGAGGTTGAAAGTCCAACTCAATGAAATACTGGCACCTACTAAGGAGGTAATTGCATGGTATGCAGCAACAAGTTGGGACATGTACTTTTCCCTGCCAAGCCAGATTTTGCATGGAAGCCTTCATGGGGCATGTGCAGGCAGGCACTGAAGGCCCTTATATCACCAGGCATGTATGCCAGTCCGGGAGGGACCAGTTTCTAAAATTAGAAAACTCTTTACTTATCACGATGATGGCTTCCCGTAATTATCACTTGCCTCAAAGTTGAATGAATGGGTTGACCAATTGTGGGGGGGCTGAACATGGGATAGCAGTGAGCTTAAAAAAACACTCTGAAATGCAACCAGTATTAAGAACTGAAGTTAAAAAGTAGTAGATAAACACTGGCAAAACAAATGATGGCAAAAAGCAGCAAATCTAAATGAGTTGAACTGAATGGCCACCCACTGCTGTCTTCAAAGAAAACACACTATCATCTGAGATCCGTGTTGTCTTCCACCATAAATGTTGTGGCAAATCCATCACACGCCAGTTGTACAAAGCCAGCCACAATTTCTGGGCCCTTTACTAATCAAAACTACAAAAAGGCTAACAGCAATCTAAAATGAGACCCCCACGGAGATGCTCAGAATCCATGGTTGAGAAATGACAGTCAGCTATGGAAAGGCTTATTGTTATATCAAAGGACTCCCAACCTCCCTTCAAAGCTGAAACTGAGTGCAATAACTGGAAGGTGTCAATGGTTGATCTAACAGGAAGAACAAACATCTCTCACAAAAGAAACACTACTGTCAGTTACTTACGACGCAACATGTAACATCTGCATTGAAAACAGAAAGAGCCAAGGCACAAAACTGAGCATTACCAGATCCATCAACTCCAGACTGCTCAACAGAGTACAGAAAAAAACTATGAATGATGTGTACCCAAATAGCTAAATGCAAATACCAACCAAGAAATGAAGGAAGGAGGGAGAAGGGACCCACAAAAAACTCCAATATTTATTAAAAAAGTAAGTGCTTTCGTCCCAGTATTATGGACTTCTTCGGAATACTAAAATCAGTTCAAAACCCGCCTTTTATACATTTCATCAATGATGTGTGCACAGAAGGACTCAGAATAAGGCTAAATGAGTCAATTTTTTTAAAGATAATGCACGTCAAAGGAGCTGCTAAATATATGGCATTTATCTATAGAACCATGTGACAACAAGGTTAGGCAACTTAATGTAACTATACCTAACTTTCTTCAAAGCTGTGAGACACGAGGGAATACCATGTAAAGGAATGTACTGGGGTTTCACTTCCTGTATGGTGGTTGTGGGAGGCTTGCGCTCAATTTTAACCTGGTTTAGAATTCTGCCCACGCAGGCATAACTCCCAAGTGTAATACAAATTCTTAAAACCTGAAAACTTAAAGATTCACGTCTCTACATCAAACAAGTTGAAAATGTAATACTTAATCTTACTTAAGGACACGTGAAAACTAAACAAAATGAAATACTCAAGATTTCACTTCAATGAATCATTTACAACTTGGTCTGCCTGTGGACTGGCCTTCAAGCAGAACACTGTATATATAGGCATGGTTGATTTCAAGCAATGTTTGGGAAGCAAGGTAAGTCGATAAATTTAATCTGTACAACAGAAAGAACAAAGGACGGCATGCATACTTGCCAATATCAGTTTACAATTGCCATCAATGGGAAAACACCATTAATTTTGTTATACAGTTCAAAAAATTCTCAAAGTTTACACTCAGCCACACTGCTGAGCTGTATGATGACATAGCTATACGTATAATGCTAAAAATTACTTTTTCCTTAACAGACCTTAAGTGAGGGTTCAAGGATGGTCTTCTTAACTAGTTTCTCCTCTGTAGAAATGAGTGGTTTCCAAGTTGCCCAGTACGCAGGATCTGTTGAAACACTGCTCTTCCAGAATGCATCTAGCACACCGCAAACCAGGTCTGCCCATAGCACTTTCAAGTCTTCAGATGCAGGCTGTGGGGACAAAAGAAATAAATGTCAAAAATCTGTCCAAGATTTACATGATAAATCCGATTACTGATTATATCACTGAGACAATCAGAACTATATAAAGGCCATCCTTCAAGTTGGAAATGCACTATTTTACATATTAATTTTGACAGTTCACACATGTAACACCACAGTTCACAAAGTACAGCTATGCTGAGGGTATACATCATAATTAACAGATACATCAGCCTGTCAGTTATCTTTAAAATGGTTCCCTGCACTACAAGGAGATGCAGGTGAGTATAACCTCCTTGTGCTGTTCTAATCCTGTTTTGCCTGCATCACCTGTGGGGGTGTAAACAGATACACAAGCCTGTCAGTTATCTTTAAAATGATTCCCTGCACTACAAGGAGATGCAGGGGAGTATACCCTCCTTGTGCTGTTCCACTCCTGTTTTGCCTGCATCACCTGTGGGGTGTGCACTCCACCAGCTTTCATACATAATTTTCAGTAGCAGAGGTAACAGGTACATATGTTCCTCCCATGGATCGCCAGTTCATGACAATAACCATAGAAACAGAGGTTACAGCTTTAAAATATATGCTTAAAACAAGATAATACACTTATAAAAATAAAATTAACATTGGACCCTCTGCCAAAACTACACAATTGAAGGCTACCACAAAATTGTGGTAGAGGTAGGGCAAAAAAAGCTGCCAAAAGGCAGCTAAAATGTCAAACAATGTGGTGAGCAAACCTTACTTAGAAACTATTGTCTGCAGTGGGTGAAACACTTGTGCAGAATCCCAAAAGGTAGCTAGATATGCAACCTGTTTGGCTATGGAGATATAACAAAAAGCAACATGATGCATTATTAAGAATTAAAGTCAATACCTTAATGTTTAGTAATGGTATGCTATAAGTTACATGTTGCAATGGATTAACACTTTCACATGGGCACATTTCTAAAGTAAGCACAATCAACAAATCTTCAGTTTAATTCTCCTTGGCACAGTGGCTATGCTCCTAACATATCATGTTATCTAAGAGAAGGGCCCTCCTCTATGGCATGCACCAGAAAGACACTTTTCCAGAGGCCTTCACCGATATGCTCTTCACTTACCACACATTTGTATTTTTTTCTCGAAGCTCCCATACTTGGAGGGTCAAGAGAGATACATGCTCATGACAAGGTACATCACATATAATCTTGGCAAACAAGTTAATTCATTCCTTGCATCTGCTAGCTCACCAGTTTATCACTAGAGAACATCTTCCTACAAAATCAATAGTAACAGTGAAGATCCTGCACTCCTAACAAAGGATATGAGAATTCCAACAGCCAATATTGGACAGAATCATCATGCAGATGTAACTGGATAGAAAGAGGGCAGTTCCTGACACACTGGGGGGAAGGGCTTCTGCATAGGTAACTGATAGGTTCTGTGTTTTGGCTTGTAACACCTTAACCATTAACCATTAGGCCACCCTGCAGTTGTTAAAGCTAACAAGGAGAAACTTCATAGATATTTCATTTGGTTTGGTTGATCCTGAAATAATCAACCTGAAGTAGCAATAAATGAGGGACTGTCAAAAGCCTAACAGTAGCTGTAACGGGGACAGCTGGCAAAAAGGGACAGAGCAACCAAGCCTGCCAAAGGTAGATCAGGAAGGCAAGAAGAGACACTTACTCAAAGCAGCAAACTACAACAAAGGCTACAGGATGGAACACCATATAGGCATAGAGAACCAAAATGTTATCTCCCAAAAAAGAATAGACAATGATGATTTTCTTGGGCCCTGGAAGTGGCATAATCTATCAGTCTTTCTCAGACAGGATCTAGATGCTCACATGTAAGCCACCCAAAAAAAAAAAACATCAGTAAGACAATGAGGGGGCTCATCTTTCCTCTCAGTTCTCACCAATCACAAGGATAAAAAAGGAGAAAGACTACTTTCTGAGAGAGAGAGAGAAACCACAAGACCCCCAGTGAAGGAAAATGTTAACTCCCCTGAAGACCTACAGAACCAACATACTGAAAGAATGGATAATTACCCATGAACATGGATAACAGGCTAAGATCCCAATATTATGCAGGCAAGCTGTCTAAAACCTGGAAAGGAAAGATCATGAAATGAGATTACAAAGCAGTTCTCCCCAAGACAGAGCAGCCTGAATGCATGGAGGAGGGCCCCAAGCCTGCCCTCTGCTAAAGATCAAAAAGAGGACTTGGCACAGCAGCATATCACAAAACAACCACCTGAAGAGAGCAACTATGAAGACATCAAGTACTGCTCTGTCCCCCTGAAGAGCTGCTCTCACAGGAATTAAACTGAAAAACTTACCAGTACCCCCCCTTTTGCTAAGGGACCAAGCTGAAGTCAAAACCTATAAAGTCAAAGCTTCAGCTAAGCAAAATTAAGGAAGCCAGACACTGCCTCATAAGGGGGAAAGGTGCCAATCCCAACAAGTCACAGGGGAAGATACTATAGCTCTACAGCTGCAACTAATCTCCGTTGACTCCCTCAGTCCTTAAGAAGGTCTCAGGGCGAGAACTGTGTCACTGAATATGCATTCAAGATATGAAGCAAATGAGAGAAAGGGAATCCCACAAGAAAACCACCACACTATGCCTCTCCCTCTGACTTGATGACCCCATAGGAAGAGAAAAGGACTGCAATTCCTAAAAGGGAAAGGGGCATGCACCAGAAAGACTCATCTCCAGAAGCCCAGTAACTGATCCACCATCAAACAGCTACTCTTCTCTCCACAGTGAAAGAGGCAAAGATGGAAACATTGAGGAAGCAGGCATCAATAACTTATTCTGCCAGAATAGTCCAAAACTGGGCACCTCTCACACATGCCACAGTGTCTAAAGATTATCTGGGAGGAAAGCAGCAACCAAATATTTCAATAAGGAAGACATTAAATGGATTTCTAAACAGGCATCAAAAAGGGAGACAAAAGTCAAATCATACTTTTAGGCCACAAATTTACTTCATTAGATGGGGTGAAGAAAACTAATTTCTCAGCACACTCATAACAGCTTTACAAACTAAAGCCTAACTGGGCTAAGACCAACATGAATCCTCATATGTGTTTAAGCTACAGGAACAAATGTTGCACTTATGTGGCTCATATGATAAAACACAATGAGAATAACAGGTACTTTTGAAAATTAAGAGACTAACGTGGCATGGCATTACTCTCTCGTCAAAATGTTTGCATTCGAGCTAAATACCCAACTGCCCTCTTACACACCATTTGCTACTACCACTAACTCTCATTTACTACATGAGGACCCCCCCATGTAAGAAATGATGACTGGTAGCAGACACATTCAGGTCTACTGGATTATGCTTATGTTCTACTACTGTTCTCCAACTTAATCTGCAGCAACTGAAAGCTCTAGCATCCCAATGGATTAGACACCATAATTAATGGTGTTTAAATCCATCCTTCAACATATATATATATATATATATATATATATATATATATATATATATATATATATATATATATATCTTTTTTTTAAATTATGAATACACTATCAATGTCACTTTCTTCATTCACCACTGCTGTGAATATGGCATTGGAGAAGAAACCCTCCACTTAACCTGTTTAAAGATGAGTAGGCTACTCTTTCCTTTCATTTGTGCCAATCAAACTTTTGGCAATTGAGGTTGGATACCTGCCATTATCCAGGAATAAATGAACTAAGCTCCCTTATGTGTACTTTAAAATTAAAAAGTTTAAATAGGTATTTAGTTTTTTTGCCTATCCATATTTTATAGATATACATATATATTTATACATTATTTCAAATATGATGTACTGAGATGAAATGACTGCTCGTACGCCAAGGATACACGCCAAGGATATACGCCAATGTTGTATATTGCCAGCTGTTTTTGAGTTGTTCTTTGGATGGCTGAGAAGATGGATTCCCCCACTGCTTCATTGTCGCAGAAGGATATTAGTGAACTTAGAGCGGACTTGACAGCACTTCAGGGTGAAGTGCACAACATACTTGCTTTGGTTTCTGAACTGGTTACTAATATAAAACACAAAGAAGATTCTTCTCGTAATTCCTCGGAGATTGTTACAGCACATCTCGTTCCGGTTCGGTCCGAGGAAGAAGCTGACGTCATCAGCGTAAGCAAGTCACCTATTGCGCAGGCGCGCAGTCCGAGATTCAAACCGCATGGATGCGGTGAGGTTTGTACACCTGATGTGGGCTTTCCTAGAGCCCTATGAGACACAGACGGTGTCTTTGCTCTGAACCCTGCTTCCAATTCTAATGTAGACACTTCGGAGCGTGGCAGGACCGATAATATTACGGTTTTGGATTTATTGCACAACGATGATGACCATTTACTACGCGAACACCATGATATCAATACTGAACAGGACTGTACGTTTGACTTTAGTTTTTGTAGGTTGCGAGCGGACAAACAATATAGAGGTGCTCGCCCTAAGGAGAATATTTATTTGAAAAAGTATTCTAACAACAGAACAAAGCATACGTTGGACAAAAAAGGTACTGTTATACACAATTTTGAACAGGCTATTTCTAGCCCATTCAAAAGCCATTATAATGTTAAACTGGTCGAACATGTTCATTATGTAAATAGAAGGAACTGTAATGGCAAAAAGCTTAATGAAGATAATGTTTTTGAACAATTTTTGAGTGATAGTCAGGATTTTTTTAATTTGGACATGGAAAATACTAAAGGCAAATGTTCAAATTCAGAAGTTTTATATACATCATTGAAGGATCTTATTTTTGATTTTGGTAAAAAATTAGTAGCTTTTAAAAATACTAAAATTGATTGTAATTATTTATGTAAATGTCTCAAGCTTAAAATAGTACCGATAGGCTTAAGGTTTTTTAAAACTCCCTTTGGGTATTAATTTTTCAAGTGATGTTATTAAGGATTTTAATGAATTGTTTGATGGATTTGGATATGCTTATATGAAATTACTAGTTAAGTACCAGGATGGTAAATTAATTAAATTAGCTGATGAATTGGAACACATGAATTATACCATCACTCATCATCAGGATTATGAGTGTTGGAAAGATTTGTATTTGAAGCAATATACGTATGCGGATAACAATGTGCATAGTATAGTGGAGAGAAAAAATAGGAAAATGACACGTGACAGAGGCATACAAAAATGATAGAGCCTATATTTGGCCAAGCTATAAGGTTATAGAAGCACATAATAACAATCCACCCAAGAGGAAACAGTCAAAGAATTATTTTAGGGAGGAAAATTTTCAGGGCGGGAGATTTCACCCAGCACGGAATGTACAAAAACAATGGCACAGGATGTAAATCAGTTTCTGATAAAATCAGCCACCCTTCCCATTGACATATCTGATTTTAACATGGTAGACAACAATGGAGACATTGAAATCACAAGCCCAAGTATGGTTACAGAGATTAGTAAGGTACAAAGACCAGAAATTATTGTATACGAAGGTTTTAAGGTTTTCAATTACACAGAAATTGAGACAGACATTTCTTGGGCTAAACTTTTAAGTAAAGGGATGAAGTTCATACCCATGACAGGATGGGATCTGGTAGACAATATTAAGGAGGTTAAAATGTATTGTAGGAAGCTCAATTTAGCTATACAATTTGATAAAGTTAACGAAAATAAAAACAAGGATAGCAATATAGGGGGTAAAAGGATAGCTGGAACTGACCTTACGAGAAATAGTACTTACATACCTATTTCGAATTCACATGTTCATAATTTCGAGCAATTGGTATGTAATGATATTTATTGGACACATAATAAAATGAAATTCCATGGTAATGGTATATTAGATAATTTGACTCCAATGGAGAGAAAAAGTTTACAGGATATCTTGAACAATAGAGAAATCAGGGTGATGAAACCCGATAAGGGAGGTGGAGCCGTGACATTTTATGCTAATGAATACTATCAGGAAATACATGATATTTTATATAATTCAGGTAATTATGAAAATATTTCAATTAATCAAATTAATATAGGGCATAAACGTATTGATCTGATTATAGAAGAATATCTCATTGATAGTAGAATTTCTAATGATACATATACCTATTTGAAAATGGATTATCCTGTGTTGGCGAAATTGGTTGGTATACCCAAGGTGCATAAATCTATTGAGCATCCACCATTTCGTCCCATTGTTTCAGGATCCAGGTCCAAAACTTTTAATATTGGGAAATTAATCGACAGATGGCTCAAGAAAGTGTATGATAATATTCCCCATATCATGAAGGACTCCTGGAGATTTTTGGGGGAAATAACGAATGATAAATGGAGTGCAAATTTAATTTTCTTGACTGTAGATGTCATTGATCTATTCTCCAGTATACCGAAGGATGAGGGCCTGGAGTGTTTTGAAAGAAGTTTGAAAAAGTACACCGATTTCTCATGGGAAAAAGTTTCTTTAATCTGTGATATGATGTCACTAGTATTAGACTATAACTATATTTCATTCCAAGGGGAGTTTTTTAGACAGACCAAGGGAGTAGCCATGGGAGCAGCGTGTGCTCCCATTTTTGCTAACTTGGTAATGGCGGATTGGGAATCCGAACATGTGTTCAAGAGTGAATTCTTTAAAGATATAGTCTTATATGTTAGATATTTGGACGACATCTTTATTTTGTGGAATGCATCAGTGGAAAGATTACATAAATTTATGTTGTACCTCAATAATACAGTAGATTTTTTAAAATTTACTTATAACTATAGTTATAAAGAAATTTCATACTTAGATGTATTGTTGAGTCACGATGTATGTGGATTCACATCTAGAATTTATAGGAAACCCACATTCTCGAATGACTACGTTCATTTTAGTAGTAATCACCCTCCATATGTTTTCAAAAATGTCATCAAAGGGCAATGCATACGTGCAGCGAGAATGTCATCCAACAAACAGATCTTGGAATTTGAATTAAATGTCATCAAGGATTTATTTATCAGTAGAGCTTACCCCGAAAAGATGGTTATGGATGTAGTCAAGTATGTGCATAACGAATGGGGAATCAAGTATAAACCCTTGTTAGGTTGTTACAAAATGGAGCAACAGGTACCTCTCGACAGAGACAGATCTGGAAGGGTATGCATACTTACCTACACTCCTACCACCTACATTATTAAAGAAATTTTAGAGAGATACTGGAAGACATTAACTATCATGGATTTGGAAGATATATTAGGTAGTAAACCTCGAATAGTTTTTAAGACAGCTCCCAATATGAAGAAGCTATTAGTAAGAGCTAGTCATAATAAACAGGCACATGATATATACAAAGGCACATCGAAATGTGGAAGGTGCCGCCAATGCAATTATATTAACATGGACAAGGTTATAAAATTGGATGATATTTGTCACACTATCATCAAATGTAGGACAGGTAATTGTTACACCAAGCAGGTGGTCTATATTGCCATATGCACAAAATGTAATGTACATTATATAGGGAAGACGGAAAGACAGCTGAAAAAACGCATTTATGAACACCTATATAAAATATCTAAGTGTGATACTAAAAATGCGTTATATAGGCACATATTAGATAAGGGTGAAGACCATAAATTTGTCTTTTCTATTATTGATCAAGTTATTGATACACCCTTCGGAGGTAATTGGAAAATGAGATTGGCACAATTGGAGAGTAAATGGCAAATCTTAACTGATTCCACGAGACTACCTGGTCTAAATGACTTTATTAGTATTAAACCTTTTTTAGCTCTAGCCTCATAGAAAAAACTTCTTCATCAGCTATTCTAGATATGTTAGTATATAGTTTACTAGTACATAACTGGTATGTGGTATTATACCTATTTTCATATTTTCACTCACACCTGGTATTTATAGGTTAGAGTGGTTAGGTATGATTATATATATATATATATATATATATATATATATATATATATATATTTTCAGTTTTAGTATTGTTTCATATACATGTACAAAATAAAGCACAAAATACATAGTTTTTATAAACATCAATGTTTATATATCTAATTCAGCTGTTTTAAATTTAAACATTTTTATATAGCCTATGTTTACATATTTTTCTATTTTTTATGTTTTTTAGAATGGAATAATGTATGTGTTGCTATAGTAGTTATTATTGCAAGAAAATGATGGTTTGCCCCTTTAATTTTTTTGGCGGATTTTTGTTTTCAATTATATTATTATTTAATTATATGAAGTGTATAAATATGAAAGGGGTACTGCATTTCTTTGTTCTGAGGAAGACTGGTATTAATTTGAAAGCGCTAAACCTGAAGCTATTGTTGTTCAATAAATCGTGGGTATATCCTATTTGTATCCTTGGCGTACGAGCAGTCATTTCATCTCAGTACATCTTATCCATTCTTGTGTTGTATATTGCCAGCTGTTTTTGAATTATTTCAAATATGTATTTTCATAATATATGTCTTGCAGAGGGTTGGTGGCCATTTCACTTTAAATATAAAATAACTTTAGTGATGGTAGTTCTAGAGAACAATTTGTTCCTAGTTCACACATTTAAACGTGATATCTGGACCATGAAGTATTCATCCATAGTAAATGTTTTTACTTGAACATTAAGAAAGTTCTACGCATTTAATTATTGGTTTTTATAACATTGAAGAATTTTGTTACAAACGAAAGGAGGGGTGGGGTTTTATTTGCTAAGCACCATGTGAATAACCACTGATGATGTTGATTGTAATCATGTGACAGGAAAGAGGGGAATTTAAACCCCCGGTTTTTAAAAATGTTTTAATCTGAAGTTGTTTTTTTTTAAAAAACAACGAAAAGCGTTTCTGGAGCTTAATAAAATTGTTTTCTTTCAAGACGTTTGGATATCTGTCCTGTTTTGGATGACTGTTGGGAACTGCTTCAGTTTTTGTGGTTTGTTGAAGAGATCCCAAGATGGCTGCCTTCTCAAAAGTGTGTTGATCAGAGCTCACACAAAGTCAAAAACAAAAGTGGCATAAAAAAGCCAGTGAAGCCCAAATGGTTGGGTAACATTCAGTCCCTTGTCAGTTACTACACTGCCTGGATGTCAGCAAAGAATAAATCTGAAGAAAGTAAGATAAAATCAACTAGAAAAAGAGAAGAAAAATCTCAGACCCGGACATCAAGGGCCTGTGGCTGTACAAGTCTGCAGATAACTGCAAACATGATGTTCTCATTAATACCACATCTGACTTTCAAATTCTCTTGGAAGAAGAGAGGGACAAAACAATAAGTGATGACTGGAACACAGCCTAAACCTAAATACCAAGAAATGCAGCACTGTGTCCTTTGGAAAGACTGGGCAGCAATGCACCTACTACATAGGTGGGCAACTCTTTTAAAAGTTGACTCAGCCATTAGGGACCGGGCACTTTTTTTTTTTTTTTTTGACAATGAACCATCCCTTGATCATCATGTTTTCACTACCGTTAGGAAACACTCTTACCTTGCCAGACTAATCACCATGGGTAATTATTCCAGGTCTAAAGTCATCATCCCTTTTCGCTCCTCTCTCAGACTCATAACAGTGAATAAATACTCTTTTGGTACGTACCTGCAACATTTGAAACTGCCATCAGTCTTGCCGTTGGCAAAAAGGGTTAAGGCAGACACAGCTACAGTTTCTGTGGTAGTGTGTTTGATTTCTTCAACCCTCTTTTGCCTACTGTATGACCTTGGGAAAGTTATTTAATTAGACAGTGCTTAAGGACAACTGGGAAATTGGGCTATGTTCCTCAATGGTCCCCTGAACTGCAAGAGTAACCGGCTATGAAAACCAAAGCATGTGATCCACCTTGACAGAATGTAGTGTTTCCTCAATAAGATAATTAAGATCATATGTCTTCCAAGGTCACCATAAAGCACTCTCTCTTCTGTTTTCTACAGGCTCTTGAGAGGAGACCACTGTCATTCCTAAAGAGCCCCAAAGGATGGAATCCTGTGGAACCTTTGGCACATCTGCCATAAGCACCACTTGAGACAGCTTAATGTTCACTGAAAACAAACAGGACCTGATAGTGAAATAGATGGACATCTCAGAGAAGCCCTCTTTTATGGAATAGCCTTCCTAATGAAATAAAGCAATACAGCTCCCTGACATGCTAAAAATAACCTGGGTGAATTGATAGGCAATTGTAAATACACACTGGGTTTGGCCTCATGAAACCCTAATTGAAAGGTCAGAAACTAGGTATAAATTGTTGTGTCAGTAGTTTCCTATGATTTAGGATATACTGGCTAGGCTACTAATGGTCCCCTGGATCAACAGCCTAGTACTAATCCTTAGAACGTAAGTGTCTTGCAGCTCTTCAACAAAAAGCAGTTTAGGCTTCAGCTTTGGCACAGCAGATGGCTTCCAGTAATTTACAGGAGAAAAAAAAATTGATTCAGATGTATTTAAAATAACTTGACACAATGGAAACAAAGTATAAAGTCAAACAACAAAAGGCTGGAAAAACAGAGGAAGTTAGCTGAGCAACTTGGCCACTTCTACGATAATTAGTGACCAGCACCATATACTTGGTTTAGCCTTTGGTAACATCGCTACAGGCCTTACATAGCTTTGCATAAAGGGGAATGTTACTTGTTCATACTATTCTTTGTGTATCACTGTATACAAGGAAAATCATATGCCCATATGGTGTATTGTATGTAAGTCATCCTCACATTGATTGTAACTACGCTTCTCTTGAAGCGTGACTCTAGCCACTGCTTTAAAATTGTCTGTTACTTGCAATTAGCGCCGATACAACAATTTTGGTAGTAGAACCTTATGTTCCACAATTGAAAAGGCTACTGATAAAGCGCTTCTTTTCAGCAAGCCTACAATTGAAAATTCTACTGATACAGCGCTTCTTTAAAAAGCCTACAACCATAACCATTCAAGGTTTACACATATGTATCCACAGTAGTTAGGGATGTGTAGTAGGGTATTTGTTTAATTTCTGCCTGTCTGTTATTGATAGTTTTTTTTTTTTTTTACTTTTCAGTTTTTATACACTGTTTGAAGTTTTTACCTTTCCCACCTGCTAATGACTTGTAAAGTTTATTAACCTATATTTTACAGTCATAGTATTGTTAGGTTATGTGAATCTGTGGTCTACAGTCATAGTATTGTTAGGTAACATGATTTTATCTACTTTACACATGTTGCTTACTATTTGCTGTACTAAAGTCTTTGTTTTCTCCTTTACCGGCTTATATTTCCTTTGATTCTACATCAACACGTACCTAGCTCTCTAATATCAATATTTCCTGCCTTGGACACTTGACTGCTTTTGCCTGAAGACTAAGGACCCTCTCCTACCGGTGGCTACATCTCAGTGCCTCCTACCCTTGTTCCCTTATAGTGATAAGGGAAGCAAGAAAGTACGTTATTTTCTTACAGTTTTAGAAGTGTATAGAGCAGGACTAATTAGTTGTAGGTGGTTTAAGGTTGCTTCTAAGCCAGGACTGCCTGCAGCCATTTCCTTATAATTGTACTTTTTCCCCACAACTTTTCTGAAATAGATTCCATCTATACCCTCTCCTGCCCTCCCTTGACCAGTTTTTCCCCCACTTATAATCAACCTCTGTAATTACTGTCTTTGTCCACTAGGTGGCATCCTTACCCAGCTCTACCAATCCCTCTACCTTATAGCATATTGCTCTCAGGATTTCCTTGTCCAATACTTTGCTTCTCTTCAGTTCAATAAGTTGTATTACTATATTAACACCTTTCTTCTACCATCCCTCCCACCACTCAGCATACCTCTCTTTGTACCTACATTACTTACCTTTTTTCAAAGCACTTTTCTCTGATTGTTCCTCATATCCTTCTTCCTTCTCTTGTCTCTACCCGCTCCGTTTGCCCTGCGGGCCCACTCCGCTCCCCTACCCTACCCCCAAATCTCACCCACCCCCAGTGGCCCTGAACTTATACTTCTATAACCACACCCTCCAAAGCACACAACCAGACAGTGCCACCATCTTAGTAAATTGAACCACACCTACTTTTCACGTAACCAATCTCTACCCCTAATTAATTATAATCTTAACTCAAACTCCTCCTCTCCTCCTAACCCATAACTCTGCTAAACAACCTAATATTTCCTTGCCTATTCTACCATCATGTCTACTAAAACCACCTTAACCCGAACTAAACTACTACTCTGTGCCACACTCACATCTGTACTAACCTCAACATATCTAATAACCTCCTATGAACACTCAATTACTTCTCATCCTAACCATCCAAGAAAACAAACACTTCCATATACTCTCACATTCACCCTTAATAATATCACTATTTCATCCACACCTAGATACATACTAGCTAAATACCACAGACTTGCCCAGACTAAATACAACAACCTTACAACAAAGAAATCCCTTTACCAAATTAGTAACATACATTCTCTTTTACTTTCTCTAAAAAAGCATTCCTTACTGGATGGAGACATGCATCCTAATCCTGGCCCACATAATGTCCCATCCACTGGACATCTCACCAAAAATCCCACTATCCCCCTCATCCCCAACAAACACCCCAACTCTCTCCTCATTGCACATCTCAATATCCAAAGTGTAAATAACAAAGTTCCCCATGTTCATGCTATCCTGGATATACACTCTTTTGATATTCTATGTTTAACAGAGACTTGGCTTAAACCTAAAACACATGATAATAAAATTATCCCACCAGGTTATAACATATTTAGACTTGACTGTATAAAAAGAAAGGGGGGGGGTAGCACTTCTTTTTAAAGATGGACTACAAGTCAACTCTATACCCTATAACCCACCTAAAGAAAACCATGCTGAAGTCCTTATTTCCAAATTACAGCTCAACTCTAGTAAATCCTTATATATCTTTTGTATCCATCTACCTCCCGGAAACAATATCAGCATTCTAGAGGATATTCTAAGCTGGATATCAACATCCTTCCCACAAGAAACAATTATCCTAGGAGACTTGGACTACATGAAAAGAGACATTGAGGAGCTCTCTGATTATGTAGCCCAGGCAGGTATGACCCTGACCTTGAGCAGTATCCTACCTTCACCAAGAATGATGCCACAATACAGAGATAAGATGATCAGCTTTAACAATTGGCTTAAACTCTGGTGTCATTCAAAGGGGATCCAATGTCTGTCTGCCTGGGATGACATGCTGGACAAGCCACGCTGCTTCGCAAGGGACGGCTTGCACCTGTCACCCCTGGGATTCCGGATATTGGCAAAGGCTCTTGCCACCCCATAGTGCCTTTTTAGGCAAGGCTCAAATTCTAAACCTACCACCCTAGAACACAAAAAGGAAAAAACTAAGGGTAATGCTGCTCAATGCCAGAAGTCTAAATCTCAAAATGCACGCACTCGAGGCCCTTCTCAGTATGGAGAACATCGATGTCTGTGCAGTGACAGAAACCTGGTTCAAGGCTCCTGAGAGCACCCCAGCACTATCAGGTTTTACCTCTTATCATGCGTTCCAGCCCCAAAATCCGGACAATACCAAGAAAGGAGGGTATCCATATTCATCAAAGACACCCACACCTCAAGACTGGTGGCAACGCACGATGCATCGGAGACCATCCAGGTGCAATTAACCATAGGCAAGACTGCTCTGCAAATTGTAACATGTTACAGGCCACCCTCACAAACTCAGGAACCTCACATGGCCTTCCTGAAAACACTAGAGGCGATAAATGTATCACCAAACACCATCATACTAGGTGACTTCAATTACCCTAATATAGACTGGGAACACTACTCAAGCCCAAACACCCTAGCCCAAAAGTTCCTGGAATTCATAAACTCAAATGCCATGGAACAACTAGTCACCATCCCCACAAGAGGAGAAAACATACTTGATCTCATCATCACGAACATGGGAGCACAATGTTCAACACCGGAAGTATACCCCTCACTGGTGAAATCAGATCACAAACTAATCTCGCTGGAGGTCCTCATCTCACCCCCACCTGAAATAAAAAAGACCACAGTAAAGAACTTCTCGAAAGCAGACTTCACACTTCTAAAGACTAGTGTGGTCTCCTTTAAGGCCCCCGAGCCGACGGAAAACAGTACTCAAGCCGCTGAATCACTTACAAATGCCTTCTACCAGCACCTGCAGGACTGCATGGATAAGGCAATCCCAAGCAAAACAAAGACTCTTTGCACCAAAGGCAAGCGTCCACTCTGGTGGACCCCAGCCATAAACAAACTCTACAACAAAAGGAGGAAGCTACTACAAGATAGAGCAAAATCCTTAAAAGGTAAGACACCCTTGATCACTATAAGTAAAAAACTAAGAGCTCTCATAAAATCATCCAAAGCAAATTTTGAGAGAAAAATAGCTAAAGACTCAAAAGACAATCATAAGGCCTTCTTTAGCTATGTTAGAAACCTGGGAGGAAACTCCCAGATATGCTCAAAACTAGTTCAAAATGATGTGAAGATTACTGATCCTACAGACATTGCCAACATACTGGCTGACAGGTTCAGTGCAAACTTCTCCCCCCAAAAGGAGAGATATCTATACCAAGCGATTGCAGCCCCCCAAACATCTCCAACGCCCAAGTGAGAACTGCTCTCTCCAAAGCAAAAAACACAGCATCCATGGGACCTGATGGTGTCCCCGGCTGTGTGCTCCATGAACTCAACGAGGAATTAAACCCACAGCTAGGACAGCTGTTTAATCATAGTCTTACCTCTGGATACGCCCAGGAGTGGCGCACTGCAACTGTGGTCCCACTTCACAAAGGCGGTGCCTCCACCGACCCTGGAAATTACCGGCCCATTAGCTTGACAAGCCTTATCTGCAAAGCCATGGAGAGGATCATAATGGACCTCATAAATAAAGACATAGGAATTTGCAGACTTTGGATCCATCCCAGTTTGGCTTTGTCAAAGGCAGATCATGCCTTCTAAACTTGGTTGACTTTTCGAAACAGTCACCAAAGCCATTGATGAGGGAAAGGCAGTCCATACAGCCTACCTCGATCTGGCGAAGGCCTTTGATACAATACCCCACTCGGGTATCATTGAAAAACTCAACAGCTTAAATGTTAACCCATACATCACAAGATGGGTTGCAAACTGGCTGAGTGACAGAACCCACAGGGTCAGAGTTGCTGGCGCCATGTCAGACTCAAAGCCTGTCACAAGTGGTGTACCACAGGGCTCAGTCCTGGGCCCACTCTTGTTTGGCATCTACTTTTCCAAGTACAAGCAAACACAGGAGGGTTATGGCTGACAAAGTTTGCAGATGACTGCAAACTGGGCCATAGTAGAAAACACATCTGACACAGATATCCTTCAGAAGGGTCTCACAGAAACGGATAACTGGTGCCAGAGCCATGGCCTAAAGTTAAATGCCAAAAAATGCATAGTCATACCCTTTGGGAAAAACAAGGTTACCCCTAGCTACCAAATAGGTGGCAATCCACTGAGTACAGAAGAAGTTATCAGGGACCTGGGGACCCAGGTTGATAGTAGTCTGTCATTCGACACCCATGTAGCTAAAGTAGTTAGGAAGACCTTCTACATTGCCCACCTTATCATGAAGGGATTCTCATCTAGATCAAGGGAGGTCATAGTCTCCCTATACTCATCACTCATCAGACCAATGATTGAGTACAATGCCCCATTCGGAATGTATCTGACCCGACACCTGCAGCAGCTGGAGAGGCCACAAAAGTTCCTCACCAAAAGGATAAAGGGTCTCAAACATCTGTCCTATGCTGCCCGACTGAAAGAACTCCAGCTCTATTCAGTCGCGTACCGCTTGCTCAGAGGTGACCTTTGCCTAACATACAAGGCCATGTCAAACCCAGATTTGATGAATATGCTTCACCTCAAAAAATCTAGATCCATCAGAGCCACAAGGGCGGAGACTTAAACCTCGACACGGCTATTAATAGGACGTGCTGGAGGGATAGATTCATCACCCAAAGACTCCCTATGCTGTGGAATAAAATCCCGGTATATGTGAGGCAGAGCACCTCGCTGGCCTTGTTCAAGAGAAATCTTGACCAATGGATGGGAGATCGCAGATATACCCCAGGGATTACCTCAGTGTCACTGCTCAACAGAGGCACAGCAAAATAATGGGTATAGTTCCCCATACTAAAGGGGTGGCGTAAGCCACAAAACTATGGGCTAGGCTTGTAAATGCCCTCGGGCAGATAGCCTAGTATGAACCTATGAACCTATGAACTAACATAGATTGGAAGAACATAAATACTGAACACCCTACCTCTCACATTAACCTTCAAGGCTTCTCTCAGACCATTACCTCCCCAACAAGAATAAACAAACCAAACAAAAAAGAGCATTTTGGATTGGATCCTTATTAATAACTACCACCAAAATTATACAGTTGGTATCTTCCCTGACGATGTAAGTGACCATTCCTTGACTTATATAATCAGGCAAAAGTTTAATACTTCTCACCTAACCTCATATAAGACTATACGGTCCAATAAGCAATTTAACCAACACCTTTTCCAGAGTGAACTCAGTGCCTGTGATTGGTCTCAATTAAAAACCCTCCCACTTGAGCAGGCTGTCGAATATTTCAACTCTAAGTTCTTAGAAATCCTAGACCACCACGCTCCTAAACGTACTATCAGAACTAGGTCCAAACCTGCCCCCTGGCTTACAAATGAAACCAAGAAAAAAATCCTCCTCAGAAATAAAGCCTGGTCTAAGTGTCGAACTACCAAAAGTACATCAGATCAACAAAGCTTTAGACATATGAGAAACATGACAAAAAAAGATATCATCTCAGACAAAAAAACTTCTACTGTAAAATGCAGCAAACTAACCAAAACAACCCTCAAAAATTCTGGGCTAGTATCAATAAACTCCTCTATCCAGGTCACTCAGGAACGCCAACCCCAACAGGTGCAACACATGAGACTCCTATCCAAACTGCCAATGCTTTCAATTCCTTCTTCACAGAGGCTATCCAGTCTCTAGCCAGTCAACTAGCTCCTGATAGAGCCAGTCGTCTTAACTCTTCTCCGAGCTCTCTTCCTACCTTCCAATTTCAACCCACCTCTACAAATTATATCTATAAACTCATTCTAAAACTTAAACCTTGTACTCCTTCTGCTGACCAGATCCCAGCCGAATACCTGCAAAAAGCAGCTAAAGAAGTAGCTTACCCGATATCCATCCTGATTAATAGAACTACTAACGAAGGAATCATCCCTGACATGGAAAATCTCACACATTATCCCCCTACACAAAGGTGGCAACTCAAATGAATACTCTATCGACCTATAGCCTTACTATCCCCCTTAGCAAAAATAATGGAAAAATGTATTCACCATCAGCTTCTAAACCATTTAATTCAACATAACATACCTGCTGAAAGCCAACATGGCTTTAGGCCATTCCACAGTACTACTACTGCCCTCTTATCTTTTACGGATACCATAAACAAAAACCGCAACAACAATGTTCTCTCTTCCTCTCTATTTATTGATCTCTCAAAAGCATTTGATATGGTAAACCACTCGCTACTTATAAATATTCTGAAATCACTCTCTCTTGATACTTTGGCTGTACAATGGTTTACTTCGTACCTCAGCAATAGGCAACAGGCTGTGCTCTGGGAGAATAAACTATCATCCCACCTTCCAGTCTCACTCGGTGTCCCTCAGGGCTCCATCCTAGGCCCTCTCTTATTCTCTATATTTATCAATGATCTCTACCTAGCTATTCCTCAGGCAACATGCATACAATATGCAGATGATTCTACTTTAATCTGTGCAGCTGAATCTTCAACAGAACTACAATCCCTAACTCAGAAAACATTTAACATAGTTGAAACCTGGTTCTTAGAACGTTGTCTTCTCTTGAATCCCAAAAAAACAAAGCTCCTTCTCTTTACACCTACCTGCAAATCCATGCCCTTAGATTTCTCTGTCATTTCTAACAATGGCACCCTCATATCCCCTGATTCTACCACCAAACTCCTAGGAATAACTATAGACAATCACCTCAGCTTTGATAACCATATTAACAATACTATAAAAACAGTCAACAGAAAAATGGGCTCCCTATACAGGATTAAATATTTTCTCACTCCAACCACCAGAACTACTATCGCCCACTCTCATCTAATCTCAACACTCCTCTATGCCTCACCTATTTACACCAACCTATCCAAGAAGAATCTTCTTAAACTCACTACATCTTACAACAACATTGCCAGATTTGCTACTGGTAATCACTTTAGAACTCATCACTGCCAGAATCTACAACAACTAGGATGGCTTGAACTGTAAAATCAGCTTTATTTTAACCAACTAACCATTGTTCATAAGATCCTCAACCAGCCCAACAACACTCCTATACTCTCAAACCTCATTACTCCGTATAAAAATCTGAATACCTTACACTCAGCTAACAAACCTCTACTTAGTATTAGTAAGTCTAATAACATGGCAGGAAACTCTCTTTTCTCTTACACAACTGGGAAATACTGGAATCTTCTACCTAGTGATCTTATATCACTTCCTTCCCTACCCCATTTTAAACAAAAACTCAAAATACACCTTAGAACACACTGGTTGTGCCCTTGCACTAACCCTGACTAACATATTACCTCAGTGACCAAGTTTCTCCTAACTCCTCTTTAATTATAATTTAATGCTCTTTCTGCAAACTTTAGAAAAATAGCAAACCCACTTTAGTGACGTTCTACCTCACATGATTATCTTGAGCAACATGTTATCAATACTCTTCTGCAACCACTCTCATGAAATTGTAAACCTTAAGTTTAATCTACCTCATGTGAATATTTTGTCCCACATTATTGTAAATATTTGTCTTGTAATATACTATAAAATGTTTGTATCTACTGCTATGTTAACTTGATTGTAACCTGACAAACACTGTTTGTATTTGTAACCTTATACATTTTGTTATAATGTATCTGTCTTTGGAGCTTTTCTCCCCGGGCCTCTACTGAAAATGGACATACATCCGGTTGGACTAGCACGGTCAACAAATATAAAATAAATAAATAAAATAAGTTTGAGCCAGTTATTCAGAGGAGGTGCTACAATTCCAGTAATCAGAAGTTGAAATGAAGGGGAAGACTAGCGGAATATGAAGCTTCTCAATTAGTAGTGTTTCAAAAAAAAATAGTAGAACTGGAAGACAAGAGTATGCAGAGAAAAAAACAAGATATTCTGTTATACCAGAGAAAATGGAAGGAAAAATTCTATTCATTTTATTAAAGTGCAAATAAGCTACTGGACTGCTACTTCACATTAGAATTTGACAATTAAAAGGGTACATCATGTGTAGGCTCCAAAGCTGTTAATGAAAAAGCAGCAAAGACCTGTATTAGTTGCAGTCACACCAGTAGAAAGAGCTGCTTCTGAAAAATTGTTCGAAGGCTGCACACTGATCAACAGCTTAATTGCAGCTCTTCCAGTATGAAAACAGAAGCTATAAGATAAAGGCTAGTAATTCTGCAAGTTTTAGTAAAATTCAGTTACTGTCTAGTAGGTATGCATCTGGTTTGCAGCAAAGAAGAAACTTAGAGAGAGCCTAAAAGAAAATCAACTAGAGAATGTGAAGAAAACAGCGACTGGGAAGAATCCTGTAATTGTTCAGGAAAAAAGCAGTTCAAGCTCCAGCTCTGGTACAAGAGATGGCTTCCAGTATTTTAGAGGATAAAATAAATCAAATGTACTCAGAGCTGATTAAAATAAATGAAACATACAAGGAGTATATCAATTCAAATAAAAGACTAGAAAATGAAAGAAGCTTTAAACACATAATCAGATGAACTGTTAAAACTGCAAAAATCAGAGATCAAAATGAAGAAAAGGCTGGCTGGGTATGAGAATGGACAAGAGCAGTTTCAAAAAATGGTATAGTTAGAGGGCAGAGCAAGCAAACAAAACCTGAGATTTTCTACTGTACCAGAGAAACTGGAAGAACAGAATGTATTCATTTAATAAAAGCACAAACAACTGGACTGGTATTCCACAGCATGATTTGTTAATTGAAAGGGTGTTTATGCTCAAAACCTGACCACAAGAAAGCAGCCAAAACTTGTATTAGTAAAGATGACACTAAAAAAAGTGCGGAAGGAACCAATAATCAAAGGATGGAGCTGCCAGGTAAGAGGAAAAGAGGAACGCCTAAGATAAGGTTTATAGATGTGATGAGAGAGGACATGCAGGTGGTTGGTGTGACAGATCAAGATGCAGAGGACAGGAAGAAATGGAAACAGATGATCCACTGTGGCGACCCCTAATGGGAACAGCCAAAAGAGAAGAAGTAAGAAACGTCATATGACACACCAGCCAAGAAAACATGGATGGAATGCCAAACACCACCATACAGGCTTCAGGACACCAGTTAAAAGTAAAACATTTCAATTCAATTATTAAGTGTTTTCATTCCAGTACAACATGTCACTTCCTTATAAAATACAGTCCTTAAAAGTACAGTGACCCAAGAATTCATTAACTAAATAAATACAAACACATTTAAGTACAAATATAAATATATTAATGTAAAAACTTTGAACTGTGATAAACAGCTTTTTTGACTACTGAATATAAGCTTAAGATAAAAATATATAAAGTATTAAATATTTTTATTTTTCTGAATTCTTTACCATTAATAGAGTGAAGGAAAATCATATAACTTAAAGCTGGTGGGTTAATGGTGTTAAGTAGAAGTTGCCATAAAAGTTCCTTTAGTTCCAATCTTGATTCCCATTGCCACCCCCCTCGAGGTCTCTGAGAACCTTTTTACAAAATACCAAACTTAAAGTTACAGTCCCCTTTGCATGTTATATAATGTCTATACAGTGCACTTAGTGGTTCTGTTTTTTATTTCATACAAGTGTTCATAGAAACAAAATTGTACAGCTTATTCTGTCTTTCCTATATAGAAGCTAAAACACCTCTTACACACAGCAAGATATACCACACCAATAGATCTACAACTGCCCCCTCTTAACTTTACAACACTATTAATACCATTGTTAAGCAGCACCTCCTTTCCCTGAAGAATTTTAGTAAAGATGCAATCATACCAGTAAAAAGACTTGTTCCTGAAAAAACTGTAGCAGAAGGGCAAAATTTAAAAATACTGGATATAGCAGTGTGTTTGTGGAAAATGATTACTCACTGATTCATTGTTCACCACGACGAGAAACAAATTTGCCCCAGCAATCAGGATATGTCAACAGGCAGGTGTGTGATTCAAGCTGCTATATCCAGTTGTCTTCAGAATATATTTTCTGAAGGACCAGTCATTTTTTGATGAATAGGCTAAGAAGGAAATACAAAAGTTTGTCCAGCAAAAAGTCAAACAGATGGGGACTCTGCTTTTCATTCGTCTAATAATAAAGCCCTTAGGAAGACTTTGCCAGTGACACCTTTTCCAAAGTTCCAAAGGAAAATGCTTGAGAGAGAGAGGGGAAAAAAGGCAGAAAAGTTGACTAAAAAAAACTAGAAGTACCTTCGACTTGAATAGGAGTCTGGGGTTGGGAGATGAACCGGAAGACCAGCAACACTGCAAATTAGTGAACAAATGTGAGATTATAAACCATCAATCCGGTTTGTGAAATATGTCTTTACAAGAAAAGGTGACTGAGAAAGATTGGACTTTTTGTTGACTTTGTCAAACTTGTTGGGGGACTGAAAAGCATATACCCTCTTCATGTCATTGATGTTTGGAATGACACTAAAAGGGGAAAATAAGTAAAACAATGTTTGTTTTTAACAGTATTTGTACAAAGCATTTAATGATATAAATTGCATATTATACAGTAATGCATTTTCAGCAACTGCTGTATGCGATAAAGATACTAAAGTGAACTAGTGCTTTTTTTTCTTTTTTACTTTTAAGAATTGTAGGCATTACAATGTAACAAGAGAAGAAAAGCTGGACAAAAGCACATTTAAGTTAATATGCTGTAATATCGGGCTGTTGGGGTGGCAAAAGTGAAATGATTATAACATGCAGAGTGAAGACATTTTCTTTTACTTTTGCATGGGTGAATGTCTGGATTAATGCACTTGGGTTAATCTAACAAGTATTTTTTGTGTAAGAAAATGGGCTTTAAAAACAAGAGAACACCATTATTGCAGTGGGAAGTTTTCCTTTAGCAAATAAATGTTAAGTGTGAGTTGAGAAGTCTGCCACTAAGGGCAGCTGTACATTCTGTTCTTATATTTCCACGGAGACAAGTTGACTACAGGCGAAGACAATAAATGTCAATGGTTCTGGATATTGTTTGTTGCGAGAAATA
Organism: Protopterus annectens; assembly: GCF_019279795.1. Taxonomy (NCBI): domain Eukaryota; kingdom Metazoa; phylum Chordata; order Ceratodontiformes; family Protopteridae; genus Protopterus; species Protopterus annectens. The sequence goes on from NC_056725.1 coordinate 1,387,826,851, forward strand.
TAAAATTAAAAGGTACAAGGGCAAGCAGTTTAGTAAAAAAAAGTTGTTTCTTTCGGCTTATCCTGGTTAAGGGTTGCCACAGCGGAACTCCAGTCCGCTAATGTTTGGTAGTGGATTTTTACGTGCTGAGTTACCAGCCCTGACGCACAACCTTCAACAAAGGCATGCCCATTCAGGTATGGCTCCACACAGAAGATGTTCTAGCTGAGAATCGAACGGGACAACGTCTTGCTGTGAGGCGACAACGCTACCGCAGCACCACTACCGCGGGTTTAGTAAAAAAAGTAAAGATTGAAATTACTGAAAGTGAATAAGAGCAGCTTTCCTAGTACCTAATGCTTCAATGCATTTACTAGAAAATAGTTTTATTTAAAGATAGCTAGTGCACTTTTTCTAAAGGCTAAAGGTTTGTGTACTGAAAGCATACAAGCTGTTATTCACATCTGAGAGGGAGTAAAGATACAATAATGGAAAGCAATCGGTGCAAGTAGGAGGACAGGCTGTAACTTCTGCCTTAGCAGGGATAACCTTAATTTTAAGTAAGATAATGCCTGTGTGTAGATGTTGATTAGGGACAATTGTTCCTATCTGGAGGGTTAAACTTAATTATTTGAAGATGTACATAGTTTTTGTGTGTTTGTTTTAAATTAACAGGTTCGGAGAGGGGTGTTCTGTGGGTGTGAGGTTTTTTGTTTGAAAGTTTTAATTAAAACAGAATGTCTTGTAAAATGTGACTAAGGTTCAAATGGAGATGACAACAAACTGTACAAACAATCAACATGTCAAATATAATTGGATGCACATAACACAAAAGCTAAAAATAGGCATTTAAAAAAGCTGTCATATATAATAAGCTGGAATACTAACTTACCATAATGGCTTCATACCCATATTATTTTGGAATATGAATGGTCTCAGAGGTATAGACTAATAGGAAGAAGTACTGAATTATATTAACTACATAGTGCATATAGCAATGCCACAGGAGATGCATTTGGAAAGAAGTGAACATGTGAAATTGATAAAGGATTTCAGGGTGGATATTCAGCAGAGCATCAGGGACAAAGGAAAAGAGAAGCACTTTTTACCAATTGCTAAAAAATCTCTGATAGTGATACAAGAGGGAAAAAGACAAAAAAATGGTAGATTTGTGGTAGTAAGGGGCAACTGGCAAGTGAGGAGAATTATTCTGGCATGTATTTATGTTCCACCTAAAACTTATATTATGGAGCTAAATACATTTTTGGGAGAAATAATCAACTTTCAGCAGGGAATACTGCTTATAGGTGAGAAACAGAACTTAGATTTGCAACAATGATTATATTTGGGAGACTTTGAAGGGAAAATATAACAAAAGAGGGGAGATTTCTGAAGAAAGTTATGAAAATATTTTGTATGGAAGACATTAATTCAGTAGTAGATGAATGTGAATTTAACTGAAAGCTTCGACACATATCCAATAGCTATTTCAGATCATGTGCCAATAATAACCAAGATAAAAATGCAGGATAATTAAGTAAAATGAGACACTGGTGCTTCCCCACAAAGAGAATTTAAAGAATGGGTAATGGAAATTATTGAAGAGTCATTACAGAAGATAGAAATTCCTTCAGTAGGTACTGCTAGTCAGTGGGCTAAAATGAAAGTGGAGTTTAAAAATATGGTAGAAATAAAAGAAAGATATGGTTAAGAAGTAACAAGGATTACTTAGAGGGGCTGACAAAGGTTAAAGTACTGCCAAATAAGGGGAATCACACAGAACAAATGAGGCATAACTGCAGAATACTAAAGAGAAAATAAGGCATAATCTGGATAATATGCGACAGCTTAGAAAAATTGCTGTTAAGCAACTTTTTTGATAACTCCATACCACAAAAACTTTTAGCATAACTACTAAGGGAACAGAAAGTAGAATGAGATGCTGCCAAACTTAGTAAGTCTATAAAAAGAAAAGTAACCAGATCCTGTAGAGGTATCAGAGAGATTTTGGAAATTTTATTAAAATTTGCATAAATTAGAGAAATGTGGACATCAAGAAAGAGCACAAATTAAAATATTTGTAGAAGACCTAAGTATGCCAAGGTTAGAAGTAGATGAGGCTCAATGATTAACAGTTAATGGAGGTGGACATGAGATAAAAATGGTGACGTACAATCAACCTGCAGGAAAGTCTCCAAGAATAATAGCTTGCTGCTACTTGTTGTTTTTGTATACTATTACACACTATGTATATTGTGAGAACTTACTAGAGGGCTTTGTAAAGGCTCATATCTGTTATGTTCTATCTGTGTCATCTGGAGTTTTCTCCGCGTACCGACATATATACAGTCGGACTATCCCAGTCAACAAATGGAAAATAAATAAATAAAATGGAAAGCAGTCCTCTGGAAGTTTGGAAGGTAAGGGGGAAGAAAATAATAAAGATCTAAAGATCTGGAATGGTTTAACAGTATTTTAAAAGAAGGGGAAGCACCTGCATCCTGGAAGAAAATTCTGGTGGCTGAAACACCTAAAGACAGTAAAAACCCATCAGACCCGCTTCATTTAGGCCCATTTCAGTTTTAAACCATGCTTATAAAGTGTGTGTGTCTATAAAGGCAAAGACGTTGCCAAAATTGACAGATATGGATTGATGTGATTTTGTGGTCGGGAGGCAAACATCTGACAACACTAATAGAACAATGATGATCTTGAAGGGAGAATGTAAGAAAATACTGCCATGGTTGAAAACAGATGAAACTGTGACACCCAGAAAAATTAATACTTTTGCAGGTAGCTGTATCCTTAACAGACACAATACTCCAGGATTACAAATAACAGTGCACAATTTATTTTATTCATTTAGGAGGAGACAGAGCACTTTTTCTTAAGGCTATTGAGAGCCTGCATATTGTTTTTCATATCTGGGAAGGAAACTGAGATAGGGCAAGGATAGGTGGTACCTGTGAAAGATGCAACAGGGGCTGTAATCTGTGCTTCCAGCATGATTAAACCCAACGTCAGAACAGCTAGCATCTACTATAGCTGTCTATTTTCGGCAACTGTCCCTATTCCCTATATGGAGGGGGTAACTCTCCATTTTGGAAAAGGTTTGCATGCGTTTGCTAGGAAATAAAGAAAAAAAAAGGTTGGGGATGTGAAAATGTATTTAGCGTTTTTGTTTCTTGGGTATTTTTTTCAGTGAAAAATATGGAAAATGCGACAAGAGTTAAAATACAGATGGAAAAACAATAACTATATACAATAGCAGCCTGCCATGCATTAAAACATAAATGCAAGTTGTAAACGTGTATTCAAAAGACCTGCCATACACAGTGTGAAAGTAACAGCTTTTTAAAAGCATAGACTACTTTACCAATCTTACATTAGAAGGCAAATGGCTTTGCAGATAGTCAAAAAAGGTGAAAATAGCAATGCCACAACAGATGCATTTGAATACAAATGAGCATGTAAATCTGACAAAGAAAGGTTTTCAGAATGGATATTCATCACAGTATTAGGGACAAAGGAAAAACAATGTGTAGTAACACTTACTGGGAGAGGTTCCAGAATTAAGAGGGGGGAAAAAAGACAATAAAGATATATTTATGGTATCATTGGGTTACTGGCAAGGAAGAATTACACTGACATTACTTAAACTCCACTTGCAACTAATCTTATGGTGCTAAGAGAATTTTGGGAGAAATTATTAGCTTTTAGCAAGGACTACTATTAATGGGTGGGGACTTCAACCTGATATGCAATATTAAAGATGCATTAGGAAGACCTAGAAGGGAAAATATAACAAAAGAGGACGTATTTCTGAAAAAATATGAAATTTTGAATGGAAAATGTGAACTTACCAGCAAGAACTCAAGGCATAATTTGCATCTTATTCCCCACAGTACAATAACTGGGCAAGACTGAACAGAACATATTCACATGGGCATGTGTGTACTTAACTGAAAGCTTTAAAACGCACACTATTTCAGGTCACGCACCAATGAAGGCTAAGTTAAAGATACAGGGTAATGAAGTAACAAACTTTGACTCTTCGTCTACTTATTTGTTATGAAAATGTAAAATTTAAGTAACGAGTAGTGAAAATGATTAGACAATTATTAGGGAAGACAAATTTCTTCAGAAAGGGCAGCTAGGGAGTGGGATAAAATGGAGTTTAAAATATGGTAAAAAGAGAATGATATTGGAAAGCCATTAACATTATTTAGATGGATTTTCATAGCTTAAATTATTGCAGAAGAGGAATCTAGGGGAACAAGAGGAAGAGCAACTGCTGAGTGCTAAAGGGAAAATGGGGATATTTGAAAAATGTGTACAACTTTGGAAAGGCTGCTTTTCTGATAACTACACAGAGCAAAAATTCTTAGCCCAAATGAAAGTAGAAAGGGTTGTCAAACTTAAGGAGCTAATGACAAAAAAGTAACTAGAGATCCTACAAAAGTATTAGAGCTATGCAAAAATTATATGAAAATGTGTGTAAAGTAGTGGAATGGGGAACCAAGAAAAGGCACAAATAGAAACATTTATGAAAGCTGTAACGTAACTATGCCAAGTTTACAGTAAGATGAAGCTCAAGAACTGATAGCTAGAAAAGGAAGAGATACGATAAAAAATGGCGATATATAACTGATCAAAAGGGAAGTCTCCAGGAACACATGGCACTCCTGTATGGAAGTTAAGATGGAAGAAAGTGATAAAGATCTTAAAAATTTTGTTTTAACAATATTTTTTAAAGGGAGGACAGTACCAGCATCTAGGAAGAAGATGAGTAGACTGTATTACACAAAGCGGGTAAAGACCTTACAGATAGATGCACCTTCATGCACACAATTTCAGTTTTAAACCACAGTTAAGTGCTTATGTCTACATTAGGTAACAGAATACAAAAGAAGGGCCAAAACTTATTGGCATGAATCAGTGTGGTTTTGTGGAAGCGAGGGAAATATTTGACAATACTAAAAAACAACAATGAACCAGAAGAAAGCAAAGTATAAAATGCTGCTATTGTTGATGGGTATTGATGAAGAGAAAGCATTCAACAGTCAAGCTGGGATTTTATGAGTAGAACAATGGTAGAAGTTGCATTCACTGATAGAATAATATGGTTAATTAGGAGGCTATATTACAGATTAGTGGTGACAACGTGGAAGATTCTCTCTGAAAAAAACAACTAATCAGAAGCACCACGTGAGAGTGTCCTCTTTTCCCTTTATTATTTGCTTTCTATTTAGAATCATTAGCAATTAAAATTAAGGACCCTCAAATTCTGGGATATAACTTGTATGGTAATCAAGTTTAGCGTTATTTGCAGGTAATATTTTGTACTCGATAAAAAGGACAAAAGGACAGAGTCAAAAAGCGTCAGAGTGAAAGAAAACTTTATTATCATTCAGAAGTACAAAGCAGTGTAGATGAGCGAAATTACAATGCTTCGTTCTCAATGCAGGAAACAGCTGCACATACAGACAGAGAAAAATTAATAAAATATCACAGAAGACATTTAATAAGTAGCAATTAGTAAGTAAAGTAGGACAGCAATGACCCACACTCATCCCAGAACAGGAGACAGGGAAGACGAGGAAAAATATGAAGGTAATATTGTCAAAGTAAAATTGAAACAGCAGCAGCATATCTATGATTATTACAGTTTATATATTACACTTTACACTCCTTCAGTGTGTAGGTGAGCTACCTTAGTATTGCACTTAGTTACTGCATATCCATAAAATAAGCCCCTTGATAGGTTAATTATGTAACAGATGTCATGGTTTGTTTTTCCCAAGAGTTCAATAGTCTAATGGAGAGGGGAAAGAAACTGTTTTTTAGTCTGGTGGTCTTACATATCTTGCATATCAAAATTGTGGAACATTTTTAGACAGATTCAAGTCTTTTCAGTAAATAATCTAAAAGAAGAGAAACAAAGGCTACAACAGTAAACTATGTGCCCACAACAGGAATTCGTTCAGCAATACCTATACATCTATGGTAAATATAAGTAGTACTTTGAATCCTTTTTAATCCATACACCCATTATTTATGCAAGGTTAGGAAATGTAGAAAGAGACTAAAGAAAATACAACACAAAAAACTGAGAGGGCAGAAGCTCTTGGTTATTGATATAATTAGAAAGATACAAGCAGTGAACACCTTTTGGTTCCTTTAGTTTTATATACAGGTCAAGCTGCTTTATCGATCTGAGGAGCAGTTATGGACGATTACTAATGAAGAGGAAAAAGGGCACGCACCAAGTGGAATAAGTTTATTCTCCCCATAAAACAAATATTATAGGATTACCTTTTTAGGTTTATACGCTCATGGGGTGCATACTTGGCTATCAGTCTGCAGACTATTATAAGGCTATCCAATAACCAGAAGTTAGAACCAAACCTTGTACTCAATGAGGTTAAAACCTTAACCATTATGCCAACCTTCCCCAAAGAGTGGTCCATTCCTGAAGGCATACCAGGAATACTAACCGCTAGATTATATGGGACATCCCATTTAATGGGATATTTTAAATTTACACAGTTAGGGCTTATATACCTAACAAAAAGTAGAATGCCACAAGTCAAACTGGAAAGATATGATGAAATGGCAGTGGGGTCATTCAACAGTAAGAAGAGAGTAGGTTTTTGGATGTAGTCCATTAAAGAGAAAAACCATATAAATTATATTAGTGCAAAATAAAATGCTCCAAGAAGTAAGCTAAGAAAGGGATGGAGAAAGGAGATTTTATCAGTGGGAGTGACTGCATCTTGTAATGGTATAGAAAGTAGGCAAGAGGAGCATGGAACTTACTGGACAAAAACGAACAAAAGAACCAAGATCTTGGGGTCAAATAAGAGATGGAAAGCTAAAAGAGTGGGATGAAACTAAGCAGAAGTAAGAACTGCAGGTTAAAGGTTACCTCCCCAACCAGGGATTGATACAATATAAGCAAACAAAGGGGCAGGGGGATTTTAAATGAAAAATGCTACTAGAGTTGGTCTTTAACAGAGTCTAGAATTAATTAATAAGATATATAAACTACTGCATGACAACTATAAGAATCAATTACAGAAGGTTAAGAAAGGATTGCTAACAGAGAATGGAAAGGTAATATATAAAGAAAGAATGGGGAGATATGTGCACGGCTTCCAGGGATGCAATGAAGTCTAGATAGTTTAGGATTTTGGTTTGAAACTCTCGGTGTGTGTAATTGTATGCCCCAAACAGACTTTAGAATACTTTTCCTCAAGTAGTTAGCAAACAGTGAAGGTGTGATGAGAACACTGTTGGGAAGCAAAGGGCTGAAACTAAGGAAATTAATACTTTCTACTGAGATGTAGGATCTGAACTGCCCATAGTAAGGCCTTACTAGGTTTAATGCTACTGCCTGCAAAAAAGCAATTACTAGAAACTGTAAGGTAAGATCTAAACCAGATGCATCCAAAGTACTAAATACTGTAAAACCGATAAAATAAATGGGGGTGGGATGTTTAGAAACAGACTTTGTTTGAGCAATACATCTAGAAAAATAAAAGAACTGTAAACTGTCAAAAAGTTGTCCAAACACTTATAAATCCATAAAACTTTTGAACATGAAAGAAAAATCAGGAAGACTGAAATTCAAGGAAAAAAAAAAGAAGGAAATGAGAACTTAAATAATGTGGAGTGAATGAAAACTGTTAAATGTTTACTACATGAAAATAAAGGAAAAGTTACGATGGGCTTGATTTTTTTTTTTTTATTATGGTATATACAAATGTCACTTCTTTAAAAAATGCCACGTTTAACTAAGACGTTTAAAAACAGAAAAAGAAAAAGAGAGAGAGGAGCACTATGGATGCAGACCCTTAAGTAGAACCACCACCATATATAAGGTTCTATTTATAAGGTAGCTGAAAGTATTCTAAACACTACTCCAACATGGGAATGGAGAAGATTTTACCTGTAGGGATGCAAGATTATGGAAAATAGGTAAGAGGGGCTGGAATTAATGGGAGAAAATTAGCAAAGAAGCAAAAGTATTGGGAGCAAATAACTAGGAAAAAGTAATTAAATGTGATGGGAAAAAGCAGAAGTTTGGACTGCAGGTTACAGACTAGTTTCATATCGGGGACTGAGAGTATAGGCAAAGAGAAAGGGACGGGGGATTGTTAAATGAAAGACACACACTACTAGTGTTTTTAATTCAGTCTAGAACATAAATTGCGGTTAAAAATAGATAATTAGAAGAGCATATAAAAAATACTGGAAGATAACTACAGAAAATCAGTCAGAAGTTATAAAAGATTGGGAAGAGAGAAAAGGCAATTTACAAGGGAAAATGGCTGCCAGTGTACGATCAACGGGTAAAAGTCTTGCACTTCTCTAATGTTTAAACATCGCTAAAGAGAATGAACTAAAAATGTTAGCTTCTTTATCTAAACAATCATTCAGCACCCTAGAAATCTTAAGAAAAGGCTGCATTCATAATCAGGGGAATACTTACCAAATCGACAGTCCCTGTAACAGCAGCTTTAGATCATGCATTGTGACAGTATCATTCATATGCCTCCCTTCCGATTAAGCTACCATCTCACAATCCAGCCAACTTAAATCATAAGGATTCTTTGTACACATGCTTTGAGCCAAATCAACTCACGATGACTTCAATGTCTACATTGTACCATATGGTAAACATCTGATAATTAATTAATTTATTCTAAAGGTGACAGAAGTATATGCCAGTTCCATACCTGTACAGAATCAAACTTTCTTGTTATAGGAAATATATTCAGTTCAGGGACAATTACTGATGGACTACAGAGTGCCTGGACTGTCTTAATATGTCAAAGCTTACTGTACTTTTTTTTTTTTTTTTTTTTTTTTTTTTGAGTGAAGACCCTCCCAACATATATATCTGAAATATTCTCTAATTAGATTAACATCATTCCAAATGAAACACTTAGGAAGTGAAAATAAATTAGTATCTCCATTATTTAAACCACAGCTTAAGGGGTACATAGATTAATCCAAAATGCCAGCTCCTCTTCCTTCAAATCAGAATCTGAGGACTTGGGGCCCGGCCCGTTGCCACCAGTCTTGAGGTGTGGGTGTCTTTGATGAATATGGATACCCCCTCCTTTCTTGGTATTGTCCGGATTTTGGGGCGGAGCATGATAAGAGGTAAAACCTGATAGTGCTGGGGTGCTCTCAGGAGCCTTGAACCAGGTTTCTGTCACTGCACAGACATCGATGTTCTCCATACTGAGAAGGGCCTCGAGTCGTGCATTTTGAGATTTAGACTTCTGGCATTGAGCAGCATTACCCTTAGTTTTTTCCTTTTTGTGTTCTAGGGTGGTAGGTTTAGAATTTGAGCCTTGCCTAAAAAGGCACTATGGGGGTGGCAAGAGCCTTTGCCAATATCCGAATCCCAGGGTGACAGGTGCAAGCCGTCCTTTGCTGGCAGCGTGGCTTGTCCAGCATGTCATCCCAGGCAGACAGACATTGGATCCCCTTTGAATGACACCAGAGTTTAAGCCAATTGTTAAAGCTGATCATCTTATCTCTGTATTGTGGCATCATTCTTGGTGAAGGTAGGATACTGCTCAAGGTCAGGGTCATACCTGCCTGGGCTACATAATCAGAGAGCTCCTCAATGTCTCTTTTCATGTAGTCCAAGGAGGTACGTCTCAGGTCGTTTACACCAGCGTGGACAATGACTGAGTCGTATTTGTACCTGCTGTTGAGAGACCTGAGTGCTTGCGTTATGTGGCGGATTCTAGCACCCGACAGGCAGCTTACTGTGACCTTCTCCTTACTCAGTCTGGTGAGCGGGACGTCAGTGTGTCTGACTATGGAGTCACCAATGACTAGTGTGTCTGGCATTGTGTTTGGCCTTAAGGGCTGTGACTGTTTGACACTCTGACTGTGAGGTCTATGAGTTGCAGGTGTTGTGTTCTGAGGTGGTGGCATAGCTCTCAACCTTTCATCTCCAAAATGAGGAACACTCACCTTCATAATAGTGAACAAATGGGCAAAATGTGGAACACATACTAATGGCTTACTAACAACTTCAACTAGGAAGGTCATAGAATGGTTACAATATGCTGGTTTTACTTATAAAGAAGATCCTTTAATGAATTAATATGATTAATTTGTATTTACCATGGAGTTCACTTAAAAAAATCCTAACACTAAATGTGTCACAGACTCTTTCAATGTGGAATTCTGAGGAACTTCGAGGAACATGAATTTTTTAAGACCCCAAATGAGGTACGTTCCTCGTAATGAGGTACACTTGAGAGGTATGGGTGGTGGTTGTTTGGGTGTATATTAGGTAACAGAATACAAAAGAAGGGCCAAAACTTATTGGCATGAATCAGTGTGGTTTTGTGGAAGCGAGGGAAATATTTGACAATACTAAAAAACAACAATGAACCAGAAGAAAGCAAAGTATAAAATGCTGCTATTGTTGATGGGTATTGATGAAGAGAAAGCATTCAACAGTCAAGCTGGGATTTTATGAGTAGAACAATGGTAGAAGTTGCATTCACTGATAGAATAATATGGTTAATTAGGAGGCTATATTACAGATTAGTGGTGACAACGTGGAAGATTCTCTCTGAAAAAAACAACTAATCAGAAGCACCACGTAGGAGTGTCCTCTTTTCCCTTTATTATTTGCTTTCTATTTAGAATCATTAGCAATTAAAATTAAGGACCCTCAAATTCTGGGATATAACTTGTATGGTAATCAAGTTTAGCGTTATTTGCAGGTAATATTTTGTACTCGATAAAAAGGACAAAAGGACAGAGTCAAAAAGCGTCAGAGTGAAAGAAAACTTTATTATCATTCAGAAGTACAAAGCAGTGTAGATGAACGAAATTACAATGCTTCGTTCTCAATGCAGGAAACAGCTGCACATACAGACAGAGAAAAATTAATAAAATATCACAGAAGACATTTAATAAGTAGCAATTAGTAAGTAAAGTAGGACAGCAATGACCCACACTCATCCCAGAACAGGAGACAGGGAAGACGAGGAAAAATATGAAGGTAATATTGTCAAAGTAAAATTGAAACAGCAGCAGCATATCTATGATTATTGCACAGTTTATATATTACACTTTACACTCCTTCAGTGTGTAGGTGAGCTACCTTAGTATTGCACTTAGTTACTGCATATCCATAAAATAAGCCCCTTGATAGGTTAATTATGTAACAGATGTCATGGTTTGTTTTTCCCAAGAGTTCAATAGTCTAATGGAGAGGGGAAAGAAACTGTTTTTTAGTCTGGTGGTCTTACATATCTTGCATATCAAAATTGTGGAACATTTTTAGACAGATTCAAGTCTTTTCAGTAAATAATCTAAAAGAAGAGAAACAAAGGCTACAACAGTAAACTATGTGCCCACAACAGGAATTCGTTCAGCAATACCTATACATCTATGGTAACATAAGTAGTACTTTGAATCCTTTTTAATCCATACACCCATTATTTATGCAAGGTTAGGATATGTAGAAAGAGACTAATGAAAATACAACACAAAAAACTGAGAGGGCAGAAGCTCTTGGTTATTGATATAATTAGAAAGATACAAGCAGTGAACACCTTTTTAGTTCCTTTAGTTTTATATACAGGTCAAGCTGCTTTTATCGACCTGAGGAGCAGTTATGGACGATTACTAATGAAGAGGAAAAAGGGCACGCACCAAGTGGAATAAGTTTATTCTCCCCATAAAACAAATATTATAGGATTACCTTTTTTTTAGGTTTATACGTTCATGGGGTGCATACTTGGCTATCAGTCTGCAGACTATTATAAGGCTATCCAATAACCAGAAGTTAGAACCAAACCTTGTACTCATGAGGTTAAAACCTTAACCATTATGCCAACCTTCCCCCAAAGAGTGGTCCATTCCCATACCAGGAATACTAACCGCTAGATCATATGGGACATCCCATTTAATGGGATATTTTAAATTTACACAGTTAGGGCTTATATACCTAACAAAAGTAGAATGCTACAAGTCAAACTGGAAAGATATGATGAAATGGCAGTGGGGTCATTCAAGCAGTAAGAAGAGAGTAGGTTTTTGGATGTAGTTCATTAAAGAGAATAACCATATAAATTATATTAGTGCAAAATAAAATGCTCCAAGTAGTAAGCTAAGAAAGGGGATGGAGAAAGGAGATTTTATCAGTGGGAGTGACTGCATCTTGTAATGGTATAGAAAGTAGGCAAGAGGAGCATGGAACTTACTGGACAAAAACGAACAAAAGAACCAAGATCTTGGGGTCAAATAAGAGATGGAAAGCTAAAAGAGTGGGATGAAACTAAGCAGAAGTAAGAACTGCAGGTTAAAGGTTACCTCCCCAACCAGGGATTGATACAATATAAGCAAACAAAGGGGCAGGGGGATTTTAAATGAAAAATGCTACTAGAGTTGGTCTTTAACAGAGTCTAGAATTAATTAATAAGATATATAAACTACTGCATGACAACTATAAGAATCAATTACAGAAGGTTAGAAAGGATTGCTAATAGAGAATGGAAAGGTAATATATAAAGAAAGAATGGGGAGATATGTGCACGGCTTCCAGGGATGCAATGAAGTCTAGATAGTTTAGGATTTTGGTTTGAAACTCTCGGTGTGTGTAATTGTATGCCCCAAACAGACTTTAGAATACTTTTCCTCAAGTAGTTAGCAAACAGTGAAGGTGTGATGAGAACACTGTTGGGAAGCAAAGGGCTGAAACTAAGGAAATTAATACTTTCTACTGAGATGTAGGATCTGAACTGCCCATAGTAAGGCCTTACTAGGTTTAATGCTACTGCCTGCAAAAAAGCAATTACTAGAAACTGTAAGGTAAGATCTAAACCAGATGCATCCAAAGTACTAAATACTGTAAAACCGATAAAATAAATGGGGGTGGGATGTTTAGAAACAGACTTTGTTTGAGCAATACATCTAGAAAAATAAAAGAACTGTAAACTGTCAAAAAGTTGTCCAAACACTTATAAATCCATAAAACTTTTGAACATGAAAGAAAAATCAGGAAGACTGAAATTCAAGGGAAAGAAGGAAATGAGAACTTAAATAATGTGGAGTGAATGAAAACTGTTAAATGTTTACTACATGAAAATAAAGGAAAAGTTACGATGGGCTTGATTTTTTTTTTTTTATTATGGTATATACAAATGTCACTTCTTTAAAAAATGCCACGTTTAACTAAGACGTTTAAAAACAGAAAAAGAAAAAGAGAGAGAGGAGCACTATGGATGCAGACCCTTAAGTAGAACCACCACCATATATAAGGTTCTATTTATAAGGTAGCTGAAAGTATTCTAAACACTACTCCAACATGGGAATGGAGAAGATTTTACCTGTAGGGATGTAAGATTATGGAAAATAGGTAAGAGGGGCTGGAATTAATGGGAGAAAATTAGCAAAGAAGCAAAAGTATTGGGAGCAAATAACTAGGAAAAAGTAATTAAATGTGATGGGAAAAAGCAGAAGTTTGGACTGCAGGTTACAGACTAGTTTCATATCTGGGACTGAGAGTATAGGCAAAGAGAAAGGGACGGGGGATTGTTAAATGAAAGACACACACTACTAGTGTTTTTAATTCAGTCTAGAACATAAATTGCGGTTAAAAATAGATAATTAGAAGAGCATATAAAATACTGGAAGATAACTACAGAAATCAGTCAGAAGTTATAAAAGATTGGGAAGAGAGAAAAGGCAATTTACAAGGGAAATGGCTGTGTGATCAACGGCAAAGTCTTGCACTTCTCTTCTAATGTTTAAACATCGTTAAAGAGAATGAACTAAAAATGTTAGCTTTATCTAAACAATCATTCAGCACCCTAGAAATCTTAAGAAAAGGCTGCATTCATAATCAGGAATACTTACCACCGACAGTCCCTGTAACAGCAGCTTTAGATCATGCATTGACAGTATCATTCATATGCCTCCCTTCCGTTGCTACCATCTCACAATCCAGCCAACTTAAATCATAAGGATTCTTTGTACATGCTTTGAGCCAAATCAACTACGTACTTCAATGTCTACATTGTACCATATGGTAAACATCTGATAATTAATTAATTTATTCTAAAGGTGACAGAAGTATATGCTTTCGTCCATACCTGTACAGAATCAAACTTTCTTGTTATAGGAAATATATTCAGTTCAGGGACAATTACTGATGGACTACAGAGTGCCTGGACTGTCTAATATGTCAAAGCTTACTGTACTTTTTGAGTGAAGACCCCCTCCCCAACATATATATCTGAAATATTCTCTAATTAGATTAACATCATTCCAAATGAAACACTTAGGAAGTGAAAATAAATTAGTATCTCCATTATTTAAACCACAGCTTAAGGGTACATAGATTAATCCAAAAATGCCAGCTCCTCTTCCTTCAAATCAGAATCTGAGGACTTCTCATGGGAAAGGCCCCCATTTCCTCATTCTGAATTTTCTCAGCTAAAGCAGAATCAGTAGGACTCAAACCAGTGCTGTGCTAGCTCACTGCAGCATTCTAAGTACACTTGAGCAAAATTTCTGCTGTCAAACCAAAGGAAGCAACCTCAGATACCTATACAGCAGGCATCTGTACCCCCCACCCAATCGAAGCCTCGGGTGTCTGCTGAGAATTATAAATAAATAAACAATGTGGCCATCTTGGATATCCCTCTTTACAGAGAATTCTACTCATTAGTGATATTAATAAAACATATTATCAATGACCTGGTGAGAATGGAGTAATAAAGTCTTTGTTGAGTTTCTGACAATAGACTTCTGTAGAACATAGGGGAAATTATGCAGTCTAGTTGTTACTGTTGCTTTTCACAGTGAAACCCTAACTCTAAGACAAGAAAACTCATTTACCCTGATGATGCCATATTATTACCAATCTCCTTCACCATACTGTACAATATGATTGTGAAAAATCTGGACAAAGTGTAGCCTCCACTTTATTATAAACTTGCTTATCTACAAAACAATCTATGGTTGTGTTAAAATCTGTATTAACATTCACCTGTATCAGGGGATACTGAGGGGGGAACACAAAATCAGTAATATACATATCAAAATGTTAAATCTTTCAACATTAAGACTAGGTTTGCTGCAGTCAGATGTTACTTTGCAACTTTAGGACTCACCCTGACTAACACAACTCCCCTTACTCTCATAATGCACTGCACCTCTCCTTTTCTCCAGATGGATTTTTGGCCAAGGGCAATGAAGATCAAAAGGAAATCGAGCATTACCTCTGTGGCATTCCAACTACTTTCTCTGAAGGAAAGGATTTGCAAAGAGAAGGGAGAAATTGGATGGTTTGTTTAAGTGGAAAAACACAGATCATGAAGATCCAATTTTATGAAGAGTACAAAACCTTTATATCTTACGTAATACAGTCCATTCACTTCAACACTAGGACAGAATCCTGAACTTAAATCAATTGGGTGACCTCAAGGCAGAATACCACAAAGAATGGCAGCCCCTAAGGTTAACTCTAGACCTTGAAATTACATTCAGCTTATAGTACCTTGCAAAAGTATACAGCAAAGACCAAGCTGCAGTTGTATACACATAGGTTCATAGGTGTGTACTAGGCTAATGGCCCTGGAGCCTTTACAAGCCTAGCCCATAGAAGTGCACTGGTATCGTGCCGCCCAACATTAGTTCCCAGTGTCTCTATAAAGTACAGCCACTGCAGTGATCCCCGGATTTCCCATCTACTCATCAAGATTTCTCTGGAAGAGGACCAGTGAGGTGCTCTGCTTGACATGTATGGGCAGCCTCTGGGTTATGAACCTGTCCCTCCAGCATGTTCTGTTGATTGTGATGAATTTTTGAAAAAAAGGCTAATGCAGCAGCTAGAGCTCTAGATGAATGCACTTCAGATTTCTTTATTTCCTAATAAAAAAGCAATACAGTCTGAAAGATATCTGGACAAGGTGAACTCGGACACGGTCTATCCAATTTGTTGAGTATGAATGAGATGATGAGGTTATCATCTCTTTAATGCAGCCTTTTGTTCTATCCAAACAGAAGCATAGTTGTCAATGAACAGGTAGGCAAAGCAAGCTCACACCCTGTTTGGAGTACTGAAGGAAGAAGAGGATGAGACTGACTGGTTAGGATCAATTTCTGTTGCAAATCCTGTATAAAACCTGGGTTTCTGCACACCATATGCTTTCTTTATGGATTACAAGATAAAGAAGTGATTGAAGACAGCTTGATTTTGCAGACTTAACTGCCACATACAAAAGGCCTTCCAGGATAAATTACTGAAGACTGACTAAACAGCACATTTTAAAACAGGTAACATCACTTTTTCAAGCATAAAGTTTAAACTCTAGCAAAGAAGTCCCACTCAGAAATAGTTTACAGTAAACAGATTATGGTGGTTTGGGCACATCTGTAGAAAATTTCAAGACAATCTGGTGAAGAAGATTTGGGACATACAGGAAGAAGGTAAGAGGAAGCAAGGATGTCCAGCAAAGCGGTGGATGGATTGTGTGAAAGAAGATCTGCGACAGTCAGGCATGAGTGTTGAAGAAGGCAGGAGTGTGGCACTGAATCAACAGAGATGACGACAGTTAACACGGTACCCCGACCCCATGAAGAAAAATAGGAAAACGGGAGCTGCTGATGATTTAAAGATGCTAAAGGTGAAAATGTCATTCCCTGTTGCAAGTTAGAATGGTTAAATTGTATTTCAAAAACAATGTAGCTAGAGCCCTGCTCAAGTATATTGGCTAGCAAACTTCGGAACAGACAGGGTTGCCACAGAGAAGGAATCTACACCTCTTGATCAGTCATTTACATGGTAAACTTTGTCCATTTACTTACATTTTCCTAGTGGATGGCTTTTGGCATACTGTAAGGACCTGGACTGCCGAGTAAGACAAGAAGGGTTCCTGGCCATCAGAGCACAAGTTTATTAAATTTTTTGCTTTCACAGCACTTCTTGCAATCAATAAATATATACATACATATATATATATATATATATATATATATATATATGGATTCCATCCATACATTTGGTCGAATTACACTTAGTCAAAAATGATTCCAGGCATTTCACTTCAATGAAAGCTCACTTGACTGAAAGGTCGAAGTTCATTTGGTCGAAAATGGAATATAGCCCCTGCCCCACTGCAGTGCAACCCTGGAGTGAGAATATTAAATAAGGGGGGGTGGGGGGCACAGCCTCCCACATTGGGGGTGTACCCCCCCAATTATGCCAATAGTTTTTACTAAAGATATATATATCAATGGATTTCTAATGGATATACCTTCTTATAATAGTGAATACATTAAAATTATGTTGTGGGGCTATGCCCCCTGCACCCCCCCCTTATTTAATATTCTCACTCCAGGGTTGCACTACAGTGGGGCAGGGGCTATATTCCATTTTCGACCAAATGAACTTTGACCAAGTGAGCTTTATATATATATATATATATATATATATATATATATACACACACACACACACACACACACACACACACACACACACACACACACACGGGAATAAACCAAAATTAACAAAACTGTACAATGAATAATCTAAAAAAATACAGAATTCTATTGATAAATTATGTAACATCTGGTTGATAAATTATGCAACATCTGGTAAATCATGACATTTAAAGAATTAAGCAACAAATAATCCCAAAAATCAAGTTTACTAAAAGAAAATAAATACTGCTGTGAGTTCATGCAGCTGAAAGTCCAAAACAAAAAAAAAGGCATCCAAGACTAAAATTGCAGATATTTACTGAACTACAAACAGCACTGAACTGCAACAGCAGTCAGCAATATTAAAGGTTAGTCTTGAAAACAGAAAACCAGTCACAGGTAAAATTCCAACTTCCAAATTTCACAGAAGCACGGTCTGATATTAAATATCGTCAGAGGGTTCTCAATAGTGGTGCAAAGGCAGCGACCCAAAAAGTCCCTCAGCTGGAGAATTCACAAATTCCATAGGAAGGTAAAGAATTCAGAACACCAAATGGCAAGACATCATCTATTTGAGGACCCAAAAGAACAAGCAAACTCCACACTAAAACCAGTGATCCTAGTAGACAGTTTTCAAATCACAGCTCAGAAGGCAAAATAAAAAGGCAGAAATCATGAAGTTTGGAAACTCAGAAACTTGAAAAAACCTTGGGTCCAGAAAAACATCAAATGACAAAGTACAGCAAGTATGGGATACTAGCAACATAGTAGCAGAAGTGCAAACATCAATGCAGGCCAACTTGCACATACAGACAACTTCACTATTGCCACAACAGCACTAGCACTGACGAGAGAATATGAAACAATCTAAACATATATGAAATGGCAGCACTAACCTCAGAGCAATGTAAGAACTTTTTATCTTCTCAACCCACAAGACCAAGTTGGATAGCTTCTCTACCTGCACACGAATTGCCCCCATTCATACTGCAACACAGAAGAAAGCCCTAGTTCCCATTTCTCTATTTAGTCCTGGCAATCTTAAATCAGCTCATATAAGCAATGTTAAGAGTCAGGTAGCAGGAAACAGGCCAGCTTCCTGGTCCTTCAGGGCAGTCTACTACTTCTTTCTTAGTGGAGCACTCCCCTCCCCTCCAACAGCTTTTCTAAGTTCCACTATATGCTTGGTTTCTTCTGCAGCTTGCACATGGCAGCACAGGCTCATGATGTTTGAGCTCCACGGCATGATCACCTAGTGCTCCCAGTAGGTGTCACCCATGTGGCAAGCCACAGCCACCTCCCCCTGGACAGGTGAGCCAGCAGTGGTTGCTCATTGCCCCTCTCTCCTGCTAATCCTTATTCAAACTTAGTCACCTGCGATATAGTCAGGGTATTACACCTCTGACCCACAGAACTGGGTTTTGACTACTGAAAGAAGACAGAAAAAAGAAACAAATGTCTATAAATCTCATTCTAGGCAACTGTACAGCCACCTAACTGGACTTGCACCAATGGAAAAGGGAGAAACTAGAGAAACCACTCAGTCTTTATACTGAAGTTCTGAAAGAGAAGAACAGGCCTCTTGCAGACGAGGCCACAACAGAGGGGAATTATTTTTGTCTGGGTAAGACTGCAGCTATAAAGTTATCTGGCCTTGTGCATACTGGCCTTCTGAAGAGGAAATGGGAAAGGTGCACTGGAGTCCTATAGGTCACTGTTGGACCAGAGTGTCCAGAGGAGTGTGGACCTGTGGAGGGAATAGGGAAAATATAGTATGCATTTGGAGATGGTCAATAAACTCTGGAAGAAGACAACTGTCACTCGGTGAGGGACTATTCACGAAGCCAGAGCATACATCACTTCAGCCTCTCCATAAAACACAGCTGGCCTGTGCAGGGATATGCACAGTTATCAAGTGGCAAATTGACATAGCCCACTCACACAGCCAGATAGTCTCCTGCAAAACACGAAGCACATCCTCAGAAAACTGCTGTCTAAAAGGAATCAAAGTCAAGAGTCAAGTGAAGGGTGGGGTAAATAAAGGTGAATGAGAAATCCCTTGTCTTGTGTGAGATCCATTATGTGAGGAAACTTCTGATAACTGCCCCTGGCCAGATGAAATAGAAGGGGGAACCAGTGTTGTCTTGGTCAAAAGGGAGCAACCAACATGAACTTGTGCAGGACTTTTTGCAGTAGTGGAAGAGAGGGATAGGTAAACAGAAACATTCCCTTGCAAGAAAAAGAAATGGAGCCCACTTTCCAAGCCAGAAGACTTGCCATTTGAACAGAACTGAGGAAGTTCTGTTCAGAAGGGAGGCAAAAAGATCTACATGTGAAGTACCCCACCAATGTACAATGTCCAAAAACACCTCTCAGTGAAGCATCCATTAATGAGGATTTGTCCAGCAGCTGTTCAAAGAGTCTGACACTAGATTGTGCCCTGAAGGGATATAATCCACCTGAAGAGCCAAGTAATACTAGAGTGGAAAATACCAAGTCTGAATAGGCAGCCTACAAAGGTAGGATTTGTGACCCCTTGTTTGTTGATGTTCCAAATGATTCTGGGATCATCTGTAAAAACCTTTAAAGCACCCTGAACCCAAATGGAGTGAAAGACCTGGAGAGCTTAAAGCCCTAGTCTTCTTGATGTTAATATGGTCTGCCAGTTGCTGATGGGATCAAAGACCCTGGACTTTGAAGTTTTTAGTGGAGGAGCTCAAACCTTGTTCAGAAGCATCCACATGCAGCTCCTGAGCAGGGAGAGGAACCTGGAAAGGCAGACCTGGATTCAGTGGAAATCTAGTGAATCCACCAGCAGAGCTCAAGCTTGAGACAAGGTGGGAAAGGAACCAGATATTACAGAGGATAGCAGTGCCAAACAGTCTTGAGATATACCACTGAATTTCCACAGGTGGAGTTTGACAAAGGGAACAATGGGAATGCTGGATGCCATGTACCCCAGAGCTTGGAGGAATTCTCTTGAAGGAAGCTCTGGAAGAGGCATAAGGGACAGGGAATAAGCAAACAGAGGACCTGGGGAAACAAGCCATCATTGAAAATGGTCTGAATCCCGCAGCACAAGAAAGCCAAGTCCTGAGATGGAGTCGGCACAAATTTTTTGAAATTCAGGGTGAATCCCACACTGTGTAGAAGAGAGGATCCTGAAGCAGAATCTGCTGAGAGGAGGCTAGAATTAAAAGGTCTTCCAAGTAAGGGAATATCTGAATTTCCTGAAGTCTGCAAAAAGCTACAAGAGGGACCAGATAATTGGTAATGACCCTCAGAGCTGTAGAAAGACCAAAAGGCAAAGTAGAGAACTGATAATGAAACAACAAAAACATAAAAACCTCCTGAAGGCAGGGTGAATAGGAATGTGGAGGTATGAGTCTCAAATCCAGGGACATCAGAAAACCTTGAGGAAGAAAACGTGGAAAAACTGAAGAAACATCATCTTGCAAGAGGGAACCTTGAGAAAGATGTTGAGAAAGGAGAGGTCTAGAATGGCCCTCCATGACGCCTCATTCCTGGGAACCAGGAATATCATGGAATAAAAATCTGTTCCTTGCTGAGATGAGGGGGCAGACTGGATGGTGCCCCGTACCATCAGATCATGAAGAACTAAAGGAAAATGTGGTAGCTGAAAAGGAGGCACCTGAGGAAGGCCTGCAAATAGAGGAAGGCAGTGTCAGACCATAAATTAACCATTTTGGATAATGGAAAGCCCCAAGCATCTGTGGTTATCTGTTGCCAAACAGGAAAAGAAAGAAAAGAAAAGAGTCAACATGAAGGAAAGAGGAATCTGTCTGAGGGGTAGGCAGAATGAATGTAAAATTGAAGCATATTTGTCAAGGAAAGGAGACTTCTGACTCTTACAACCCTGAGAAGGCTTGTTCAGGGAAAAAACTCTCCTAGAAGCCCTCTTGTTCCTAGAAGGCTATTTAGGCTGCCTATGAACAAGGGAAGGCTTAGATGGACAATATCTCTGAAACTTAGGGCAAGGGAGACAAAGATTGGTTTAAAATCCGGCATAACTTTGCCCTTATCCTGAGGGGTCTTAAACAATTCAGCAGCAGCAGTGCCACAGATTCAGGTTGTCTAAGAATCTAATAATTTGGCCTTAATCTCTTCAAGAACAGCCTGGAAGCACAACCAAAAATACCTCCTCATTACAGAAAGCAAATACCGCTGCCCTAGAGGAGGGATCAGAAGAATCATAACTGCATTTAATAGAATGACAAGATGCCCGAGAAGCAGAGCTCAAAAAAGAAACGGCATACCCTCTGAATCATACACATCAACCAGAATGCCCCCAAGTTTGGGGAGAAAAGCCAGAACATACTTAGTCATACGGGGTCTGATAATTAATAGCCCTAAAAGCTAAGGTACCAGAGAGATATAGGTCTACATTTCCATAACTGTCTATGGCATTGCTGTTCTTATTAGAAGGTAAAAGATTATAAGACAGCAACTTGAATTATCAGTGGCAACAGAAACAGCAGGATCAGAGGAAGGGCTTTTGTACAAAAACTATTGAGTTCAGGAAAGTACAGTTGTGTACACTTACCATAAATGTAGATGTTCGAGTGCTTTCACTGTTGCAGTCATGACTGTAGGGTTCTCCCCTGCTGGCAGGCAGTCCTCGGTCGGCCAGAATCCCAAAGTCTGGGTCCGGCGTCGGCTGCTCAGCCATGCTCCCTGACGTCAGAGCGCCAGGAGTACAAAGTTGACAGCCAACGCCATGTTCTCCAGTTTTTCTTGCCCCAGATGTCAGGAGTTCCAAAATGAGTAAGATCCCATACCCTTTGCAAATACACCTCAGAAGAAGGGTGAAGAAGGAAACCACACAAAGGAAAAAATAAGAGGGACAGGAGGGAGGGAGCAGACTGCAGCAGTGAAGACACTCGAACATCTACATTTATGGTAAGTGTACACAACTGTAATATGTTCATCGTGTTTCACTGTTGCAGTCAAGACTGTAGGGTTGAATCCCAAAGCAGAATAAAAGGGAGGTGGTCATAAAGTAGAGGGGGCGGCTAAAAGGCCCTGCAAGACTGCAGAAGCAAAGCCTGCCCTAGACTTAGAGTAGAGAGGTTAGATTGTAGTGCTTGGAAAAAGTATGCACTGAACTCCAAGTTGCAGCTTCCAAAATGTCTTTGGTAGGAACTCCCCTGAGGAAGGCAGCTGAAGTGGCAGCAGCTCTGGTAGAGTGAGTCCTTATACTCCCTGGGATTTGCTTTCCATGGTGTGAATAGCAAAATCTGATTCCATGAGCAATCCATTTAGAAATGGTCTGTTTTGAAATGGCTTTACCTTGGGAACTTGAAGCATAAGAAACAAACAATTGCTCTGATTTCCTGATGTCCTTGGTTCTGTCCAGGTAAAAACGTAGTTGTCTGTGTACATCCAAGGAATGCAAGATCCTTTCCCCTTTATTTTGAGGAGTGGGAAAAAAGTTGGCAAGTGAATAGTTTGATTTAAAGCCACTTTGGAAACCACCTTAGGCATGAAAGTAGGATTAGTCCTTAAAGACACCCTGTCTTGATGAAAAATAATATAAGGTTCCACAGCCATGAGAGCTTGCAACTCCGAAACTCTCCTGGCAGAGGTAAGAGCTAACAAGATGTCTGTCTTCCAAGATAAAAAGTTGATGTCAGATGTGGCAGCAGGCTCAAAAGGAGGTAAGTTGAGCTTTTCCAAAACATAGTTGAGATCCCAAGCAGGAATGGGTGGAGATCTAGGGGGCCTTAAGTTCTTAGCTCCTCTGAGAAACTGTCTCATGAGCTGGTGGGAAAAGATTGGAGGGTCTGTATTATAATGAGCAGAAATAGTAGAGGCACGTATTTTTATGGAAGAGAAAGAGAGACCCTTATGTAAGAGGTCTGTCAGGTAAAGTAAAATCAGAGGAAAGTTAGGAATAAGAGGATCTGAATCCCGAGCCTGCATCCAGGAGCAAAATCTTTTCCATTTTCCTGCATAAGAATTTCTAGTGCTAGGACGTCTGGCTTCTAAAATGACATCCATAACCTGCTTGGGTAGGAGAGAATTAATCATAGACCCTGGATTAACCATGCCGCCAGGCTGAGAGTTTTGACATGGGAGTGCAGAACCTGACCCTGGTGTTGGGACAGAAGGTTCGGAGTCTGTGGTAAAACCCAAGGGGGCTCCAGACAAAGGTTTTTCAGTGTTGGGTACCAAAACTGTCGAGGCCAATTTGGGGCCAGCAAGATTATCATCTTGGGCTTGTCTTGTTTGATCTTTAATAACACCCGTGGAAGAAGAGGTAGAGGCGGGAAGGCATACCCCGAGAGGTTTCTCCAACTGAATGATAGTGCATCCACTTTCCAAGCTAGTTCGTGGAATGTCCTGGTGCAAAAAATCTGTAGTTGATTGAGGTGGGATGCAAAGAGGTCTATGTGAGGACATCCCCAGACTGCTGTAATCATCTTGAATATTTCGGTGTCCAGCATCCATTCGTGTGGGTCCGACAGGTTTCTGCTCAGACTGTCTGCCAGGAAGTTTTGCTTCCCTGGTAGAAACTGAGCTTGAAGGTCCAGTTTGCAAGCTAGAGCTGTGTTCCATAGATTCATGGCTAGTCTGCAAAGGGGATAGGAATGAGATCCCCCTTGCTTGTTTTTGTACCACATAACTGTGGTGTTGTCTGTTCGTATCAGTAGTTGTCCTGGATGTAGAAGATTCCTGAAGGCCAATAGAGCCTTCTGAACGGCTAACATTTCCTTTAAATTGATATGCAGGAGCTTCTGGTCCTTTGTCCAAAGGCCCTGCAAACAGTTGCCCTGAAAATGGGCTCCCCATGCATAATCTGAGGCGTCCGTGGTTAGTATCTGAGTGACTGGAGGCAGACTGAAGGGCTTTCCTTTGTTTAGAGTACATGCCTTGGACCACCAAAGGAATTCCTTTTGAAGACAAGGCAGGACGGTAATCTGTATGTCTAAACTGTGGCAACGCTGAGACCATACACTTTTTAGGTACCACTGTATTTTCCTCATATGTAGTCTTGCATATGGTACGAGAAGGATGCAGGAGGCCATGTAACCCAAAGCCTGCAGGAATTTCCTTGCAGATAGCTGAGTTAATGTTGCCAAGGTTTTGAAAGTTGAAGCCAGCTGTAATTGTTTTTCGTATGTCAGAAAAGCCATCTGGGTTGTTGTGTTGAGAAGAGCACCCAGAAAAGTTATCTGTTGTGAGGGTGTCAAATTTGACTTTATGTTTACAGTGAATCCCAAGAACTTGAGAAGATTCTGAACAAATTCTAGATGCTGGAGTAAGACATCCTTGCTGTCTGCCTGAACAAGACAGTCATCCAGATAAGGGTAAATTTGAATTCCCTTGAGTCTGCAATAAGCTACTACTGGAGCCAGGCATTTGGTGAAGACCCTGGGCGCAGTAGACAATCCAAAGGGCAGCGCAGAGAATTGATAGTGCCTCGATCCGGCCTTGAACCGGAGGTATTTTCTGCATTCCTGCCTGATGGGAATGTGTAAATATGCCTCCTTTAAATCCAAAATTACCATCCATGCATTTTTGGTCAGCATTGGAAGTAGCTGCTGTAGAGTAAGCATCTTGAATTTTGGTATTTCGAGAAAAGTGTTCAAGACTGACAGATCCAGAATGGGTCTCCATGAATTTTTCTTTCTGGGGACTAGAAAGAGCCTTGAGTAAAAACCTTGCCCCATCTCTGAAAGTGGAACCAGTTCTATGGCTTTCATAGCCAAGAGAGCTTCCACCTGGTTTAAGGCCTCTAACCATTGATGTTTTGGAAGATCCGTCCATCCGCTTGGTCTTGGTAGGGTATGAAAATGGAATTTGTAACCTCTTGAAACCACATCCAGAACCCACTTGTCTTGGGTTATACGAGTCCAATTTAGGTGAAAAAGAGAAAGTTTTCCTCCGAGAGGGGCTTCCAGGCAAGAAGTTCCTGCAGCCCAACAGAGGGAGTCATTGAGTCTGTTTTCTATGAGCTTGCGACCTGTCCGATCCTCCCCTAGGGGTGGAAGCAGTCCACTGTCTTGGTCTTTAAGAGGCTTGCGTTTGAGGCCTCCCTCGGGAGCGTCTGTACCTACCCCTCTGAGTCCTGTCAGAATTGGGAAAGGACCAATTTTTAGTAGGCCAATTCCTACTAAATCTGGGTGGCTGTACTTGTAAGAAATCTTTAACCGTTTGCATGGATTTTGCCTTGTCCTCCATCTTCTTTATCACCTCTTCAGCTTTAGATCCAAACAAAACATTATGCTGAACAGGAGCATCCAATAATTTAGCTTTTACTTGATGTGGCAAGTTTTGTTCCTTTAACCACGCATGCCTTCTAATGACTGTGCCAGAGGCAGCAGCCCCACAAGAAGCCTCCAAGGCATCAAATCCACAGTGTAAACCATGCTTCCCAACTTGTTCAGTGGCATGCATCAAGTCATGTAATTCCTTATCATCTGCACAGGCGGAAATGGAAGTTAACTTTTGTTTTAAAACAGACAGAAGAAATTGCTGGTATTTCAGCATATGAAACTGACAGTTTAAAGCCCTAATAGATAAAGTAGCAGAAGTGTACACTTTGTGCCCCATCTTTCTAAAGATCTAGAGTCCTTCTCAGTGGGAATGGGGTTTTTAGCAGAAGCGGCCTTAACCCCCTTAGGACCCTGAGAAATGGTTTCAGGATCAGCAGTAGGATTCTTGTATAAAAACTGGTGGGAATCAGGAACCCTATAATATCTGTCTGGCTTAACAGGAGCTGGAGGAAAAGAGTCAGGAGTTAAGTTAGTCTCCGAAAAAGCATCATCCACAATATCCAAAATAGGAGGAATAGCCAGGGGTCTATGTTGGGGAAGAAGAAGAAAATCCCCAAGCCTTTTCTTAGATTCCGAGTACTCCTGTCCTTCCCAGTGAAAATGTTCCCTCATTTAATGCAAAGTTTCCCCAAAAGAGAAATCCTCAGGGGGAGAAGCTGAAGGAATGGATTCCTCAGCATCAGAATCCTCATAAGGAGGGAAAGAATATTCCTGGAGGGAAAGAATATTCCTGGTCAGAAGAAGAAACTGAAGAAACAGAAGCCTGATCAGAGGAGTCATAATACACTTCCTGTCTTGGCCTTTTATCTGGTGGGGGATGTGAACCCCTAATCATACTAAGTAAGTCTTCAGCCATCTTGAGTAACTGTTTCTGAGACTTGGGTGCCGGATCAGAAGAGGCCTGGGCTGCAGTCTTTGATTTGGAAGGAGTCTTTGGCCTTTGTCTTTGGCTTTGCCTTTATTAGAAGCTGAGTAGGCCTGAAAACCCCTTTGGAAGCCGGTACCTGCACAGCGGCTCCGGACCCATCCGAAGGAGCATTGTCTGAAGGTCCTGCAACAGAAATATTCAAAGGCCTAGTTGGCTCCTCGTGGGAGTCCGTTTCGGCCATCGGTTCCGAAATGGTCGACGACAGGGGCTGCAAAAGTGCCTCACTGACGACGGCCGAACCTGAAGCTGGCTCTGCTTGTACGATATTGTCTGATTTGGACCTCGGAGGCCTGTCTTTATCCTTGCGTCGTTTGTGAACTCCGGAAGCCGGAACCGTATCCAACGACATTTTGTAATTAAAACGCCTACCGAAGTAATGAAATGCAAAATCGTACCTTCGTTTAATTGTACGTTGATTGAATCTAGCACAAAACCGACAACTAGCTACGTCGTGGTCAGGGCCTAAGCAAGGAATACAGTAAGAATGAAAATCCTTATGAGGTATTTGCTTCCCACATGAAATACAATTATTAACTTTTTCTGACATCGGACTGGAGCAAGAAAAAAGTTTCCCCAACGGGGTACTTAGCGTTGAGTAGGAGAAGAAAGCCTTCGGACTGAAGTATGTTTAGAAAAAAATTGTCAGGAGTCAGCAGACTGGCACTTGCGAACTGCTAGCACCGCACGGCAAGAAAGACTGGAGAACATGGCGTCGGCTGTCAGCTTTGTACTCCTGGCGCTCTGACGTCAGGGAGCATGGCTGAGCAGCCAACGCCGGACCCAGACTTTGGGATTCTGGCCGACCGAGGACTGCCTGCCGGCAGGGGAGAACCCTACAGTCATGACTGCAACAGTGAAACACGATGAACATCTTTATAAAACATGTCCAGTGGCTTAGCGGCAGGAGGTTGAGAATCAGGGGCCTGAGAAGCTGCAGTTAAAGTATCTGAAAAGATATCCAGCACTGAAGGGACTGCAGAAGGCCAAGGAGAATCTATTTACTAGCATTCACTGTACCTTTTTTGAACATCAGAAACCTGGGAAAAGTCCCATTTAAAATATTTCATCTCATGAACTACTGTATCTGCAAAAAAGACTATTCTTCTATTGGGGGGGGGGGGGGGTCCTGAGAAAGTGAATCCTCTTCAGACCCCGGGGAAAAGGAGAGTGGATCTGAGAAAAGCAAGCCAATGACTCCTCACAGTCTAACTCTTCATCAGAGGAATCGGACTCCCTAGGATGTTTGGAAGGAGAAAAGACCAGATAACAGAAGCAGAAACCAATAATCCTTGGGGGAACTTAAGAGCCATGAGAGCACTGAAGAGCCAAAGTAAAATCTTGCCACAAGTGCCACATGCTTACATTCTGCTGCTTTTTCAAAGCAGCATCAGCTTTAACAAATTTAGGAGGTTCCAACCCCTGCCTAACTTCAATGTGGGTACCAGGCACCTCTTCCCTAGCAGGTATTTGTGGAGTTTCCCTAGGTCCTTCTGAAATAATCAGGCATGGTTCCCCCTCCACGTCTGCACAAAATGTAGGTATAGCCTTAGCAGATGCCTGGGTAGACAACTCTGTCAGCCTCCAACTGGGTCGTGGCAGAGAGAGATGCCATTGGCATCAGACAGCCCTCAGGTTCTATATCAAACCAGATGGAGACAACCTGTGGAATACAAACAGGATCAGTACACACCTTTTTGGCTTTCTTCTTAAGTGGTGGCTGAATGTCAGGTTGGTAAATTTAGCCATGGTACCCACAGCCAAAAACTTCAACCATTGGTTCTCCAAAAAACAGAAAGAGGAGATGGGCAACTGTGGATGTAATAGGGAGAACCACCTGGCGAATCACACACTATATGGTCTCATGTGTAACACCAAAAAGGCAGTTTTTGTGTCTAATTTAATGGAAAATCTACCTCCCACACTCACATTTTCCCCTCCAGGATGGCATATAAACTAAACTAAAAGAAAAGAAAAAAAGAAAGGAAGGCAGAGATGCCAATAGGGCACTTAGCTGTAGAAAGCTTAGTAGTTGAAAAAACTTGATAAACGGCTTGCAGACCGAATTCAAAGATAGCATTCAGACCAGTGACAAGGAAGTTAGGGTATTGGGTGTTTGTATGTCACATATGTACTTTGCACCTTGCACATAGGACATACAACACCTGGAAGGTGTGAAGGTTTTGGTATGCTGGCCGGATGTTTGGCTATGCACAGCAGGATATCCCAAGAGTGAAGAATATTACAACAGTGATAAGGAAGGACATCAGCTCTGAAACATTTGATGTTGAGAAAGGTCTCAGAAAGAGCAACAGAAGCAGAAGGGAGGTATTCTTCTCTTTCCACTCTGGAAAGAAAAGGAGGTAGATGAAGGATGTTCATCTTAATCATCACATGGGCAATTACCCTCACCTTCTTCTCCCAATCAATATGAAGTGAGGGATTGTGGTGAGAGTAAAGGAACACAGACATACGTCAGATAAGAGTAAGGCACATATTTTGATAACTCCTCTTTGGAGGGGAAAACTAGTAACTCTTTTCCTGGGCCTGTGGATCAGTAACAACAGAGAGCCTTCAATTGAGACAGTCCTTAGATAGAAAGCTGCTCTTTAGAAGTCTTTAACATGTAAATCCTCAGAAGAGGAAAGCTCCATTTGGAGAAACTGTGATGCAAGTTGGGAAGTCCTACCTCAAATCTCTTGCATCTCCACCATTGTCCAGCTTTTTTTCCCCTCCTTCCTAGGCTTTGATGCAGTACAAGATTAAAAAATATAAACGTTTAAGAAAAATTACTTTCCTGCACAATTTTTAATCCAAACGTATCACACACATCACAATTAGCTTCTACCTGTTCTACTTCCAAACACATTTTGCTAAAACTAGTGCACCCTAAGGAAAAATCTTGTGCCTGCACTTATGGAACTCTGAGGTCTTGCCCTTAAAAGTGGTCACCAAAACTAAAAAGACCACATCCACAAAGTATCAAAAATGCAAATCTGAAACTCTAATAAATGTTAATTTCAGCAATTACAAGTATCCATGAATAGTAACAGTACTGATCCAAGTGTTGACCAGATCAGTAGCATGGGAAAAATACATGTTAATAACTTCACTGCTAATTTTAGCTGAACTATAAGTTGGAAACTACCTAAAATGGAAGGCTCTGACCTAAAAAGTCAAACAATTTAACCTGACAGGAAAAGTAACATTCTCCAAAAACAGCAACAAAAAAAATCCCGACCAAATGAGTCCATAATCTGTTACTGATGTGATCTCTACAACAGTAAAGAATATGTAGAAATAAGGGGAGTGGAGTCCAGTGCACTACTGGATCTATTGGGGGTAGGGTTAGAGTCCAAGAGAGTCTTAAAGGTACCAAGTAACTGTTTCCAATGGCAAACCATTCCTGATATTAAAACAGATAGGCTGGACAATGTAAGCTCCATGGCTGCTTAAGCAGCAAGTAGTTGGTTGGATTACTACAACATCAATCACCCATCTTGCAGACTAACTACCAACTCTTCAGAACATTCCATCTTGCTATGCTTCCTGTGGGATCAGGACACGTTTTTTCACAGGACCAATCAGCAATCCCCAACATACACTCACACTGATGAAAGATACCACTGACTGTGCACTGCTGCTGCTAAACTATCCAGACAGCTAAGCAGTACTTATGTATTTCTACCTGGCTAAATGGATATTTGCTGAGCCTGAGCAAGCTCACTACAAGGGAAATAACCATAACACATTAGGAACTGTTTTCCTGTCTTTAAGGCTTGTGCAATCTCAGAGCTGGCATAAACAAGCAGGGGGTGTACAACAAACCCTGTCCTACCCACAAACAGGGCTGCAACAATGATATTTAAAATGAAGACCAGAAAATACACTCATGTGCAGCTATCTTCTAGACAAAATGGGAAACTAAAAGAAAGAGTACAGGATAGGGCTCACGTCTCTCCAGTGGTATTCTAGCAAAGGCTGGAAACCAGGGAGAATGGATGCTGGGGGCAGTTAAGTGCATGCCTTTAGGGGCTGGAGGCAGAGCACACCATCGTTTCCCAAGTCCAGCCAGCTGTATCATTTGATAGGCGCATAGGTGAAGGGAAACAGGCCTACAAAAATAAATAGATAGATACATAGATAAAATCCCCAAACCCTGTGAATGGCTGGACTCCCAATGATTGGTTCATGCCTCCCCTGATTGAAGAGTGCCTAAACTGAGCCCTCAGAAGGATGGCGGATAGGCTTATTGGTTGGGGGAAGAAATGTTGAAGATAAAGGGTTACTGGATTTAAAAAACAAAACAAAACTGGATTTGAAGACAAAATATGTCTAAATTTCAAACTATTAAACTTTGAAGAAAATTTCTGAGGTACAGAGCAAACTTATTTACATGGATGGTTAAGTTCAATTCCTCAAAGTGACACAGAAACATCTTTACTGACAAAGAAAAACTGAGGAGTACATACA
Source organism: Protopterus annectens (assembly GCF_019279795.1). Classification (NCBI taxonomy): domain Eukaryota; kingdom Metazoa; phylum Chordata; order Ceratodontiformes; family Protopteridae; genus Protopterus; species Protopterus annectens. Next base: position 1,387,858,006 of record NC_056725.1, read on the forward strand.
GCAAAAATTCTTTGTTGATGTACCTCCCCTTATGATGAGCTTTGTAACATCTCATATGAGGACTGGACTTCAGAACAATGACAAACATACAAACAACTTACTATTGGTTATAAAAAAATTAGCTGTCAAGTTCCCTAAAAAATATTTACTTGAACGGCACTCTAGATCTGTATTTTCAACAGAAACAGAGCGCAATGCCAAATATAGCAATTCTGTAATGGGCTGAAGACAGTCATTATGAAAGGACAATGAAATAACTGCATTATTTAATATTTAAAAAGACCAACATACCACAGACCTCAAAAATAAATCTGCAGAAATGAAATGCATTGGTTTTAAAACTTATGAATATTTATCACCTTGTTCACCTGCAGGAGATTCCAAAGGCCTTGCATATGTCTTGAATCAGGTGTAGATTTGACAGAAAAGGCCAACAATGGAACAACTTTGGTTTGCATGTCACTCTGGTCCAGATTTTTCCTATAAAACAGAAACATCACTCAGTTACAGAAATGTTTTAAATTAATGCCTACCAAGTAGTGAGAAAAATGAAACAAGATATAATGTTAACATCACAAACATGAAAACAGGTTGCACATACCTAAATTCTGAGTCTTTAAATCACTTTCAGCATGCCATTTGTCAAGAACAATTCTCTCACCTAAAAAGGAATACGTTAATCAAAAATTCAAAGGTCTCTTCTGGGTCCACCCTTCTTTCTTCAGGGTACCCTTGCTCTCAGAAGACAAGTAAGTGCTGCATTAAAAAGATGGACAGATTGTCCATCTCCTAAAGTTCTTTTCCACAAAGCAGTCAGTAAACAGACAACTCTGGAGGCTTCTGTCCTTGTGAAAAAGTAGTCAATGAAAATGAACTACAGTAACTGCTTAGCCCATCTTCAAGGTTGTCAATCACACGGGCTTTCATCCACTACAATGAATGTCAAATTGTATACAAAAAACAGGACAAACAGGTGGCTTCTTTTAAGAAAGCCATTTTAAACCTGCATTCTAAATCCAGACTTCAAGGTGCGAGCGATGCAATCCAGGTTGCAGTAGCAATGACATAAGGAAAAACTTCAAAAACAAGCAGCAAATGCAATCACTAGCTGTAGTTTAATGAGCTTTATTAAGTCTTTGTAACCAACTAGATACATTTAGGCAGTGGTGCCACAAAATGTGTACATACTTTGCCTCTATTAATTTTTAGCAACAGTCAGTCAGATTTCGAGTCACATGACTTGGGTTCTTTGACTAGTTGCTCTGGTGTTCAGTATGAACCAAGTATGGAGGGGGTAGGGTAGGAGTAAACTGGCAAAAGTCACCACTCTTGGGAGGGGTTGAAGCAAGTAATGCCACACCCATTAGTTGCTAACTGTTGGGTGGAGACTGAAGCGCACTGCTCTCGCCACTGGATCAGCAATGGCTGGACAACACACCCCTTGTGGAAGTGAGAGGACATCCCACTGCACGCTTCTCCCATGCACTTTGCCTGGTACATGCATTACGGATCGGGGACTCCAACAAGAAAACCAATTAAATAATCCCGATGACAGTCTGAATGATGCCCTCCCTGACTGACCCTCATCCCAGTGATGGGGAATGAATAAGCTTACTGGCTGCTGAGGGGTCTGATGACTGGCAGACAACAGGGGTACAAGTTTATAAAAAACACATCAGGAAGCAAATTACTATTTGACTTTTGCTTACTGTTTGGCTCCTCACAACTGATCAACAGCTACTCCCCACAACATTTTCTCATTTTTCAACAGTTTCTGAGCTTGTAATGCTGTGCAAACATATGCATAACAAACTTTTACATCAACACTTGCCATTATTTTAGACTCACAGGACACTAAGCTGCAGTACAAAAAAATCTGCAAAGTCTTACCTTGAAAGAAGCTCCTGATCAAGAATATGGGTTACCAATTTATAATGCCAGAGTAAAGTTAAATAGTCCACTGCAGGCCAAAGCTGGATTTGGCTGGAAAGATGAATTAAAGTAGCTGGGTCAGGCTGAGTATGGCTCACAGTCTCATTACAGTCCCCTTCCTCCAAACGGGCACTCAGAACTCCCTCTGTTCTAAAGTGTGAGGATAATGAATCAACCAGAGTCTTCAGCACATCTACATGAAAAGAAAACCAAGAAAAATGTTGGGTTATTTTATTGCTGTCCATTTTTTGCAGCCAGGAGGGTTGATCCACAGGAATCCTATTTGGCCATGAGCTGGATACACAGTAAGATGCAGCATTACACTATTGAGTATACAACGTACGATTGGTGTTTCATTATAAACACAAACAACCTGCACTCTTTGTAACATCAGCTGTTCTATAAAGAGGAATGTCCATGAAGGATTCTGGTTAGCACTTCAACTAATCATGATTCAGAAAACACTGGATTCTTGTGCTTGGGGATGTACATCCATTCTAAAGCATGCTGTGATACTGGAGGTCAGAACCCTAAGCTTACCTAATACAGAGTCCCACAAAGTTCAGCCTTTATCAAATACAATAGGCTTTCATAAATACCAAGAAATAACTATCAAGCTCTGAACCCACTTTTAACAAGTAAATATTTGTTTGCTATACAAAAAGCATCAACAATGGGGGCTGTTTAGAGAAGGTGCACAATACAAAGGTGGACAGCTGAAAATAAATACAAAAATCTGTACCATCCAAAAGGTGTATCAAGTATAAATACAATATGACTTTCATGATCCACTTTGTTTCTGATGTCTTTCCAGGGGGATTCAGTATTTTTCAGCATGGAAGCACATAGTTAAACCATGTTGTTTCACAAAGGATGGTCTGCACCTGTTTTCCTTAGACTTCCGAATATCGGCTAAAACTTCATCCACCCCCTTGGAAACTTTTTTAGGTAATGCCAATTGACAAACCAAATCAAAATAGCAAATAAAACCAAAAGAAGCTTAAATGTGTTACTGTTTAATGCTAAAAGCCTAAAAAAGAAACTCCACATCATAAAAGCTCTCCTCACTCTGCAGAACACAGACGTGCAATTACTGACGCATGGTTTAAATCCACAAAGTATTCCGGGAGTGCACGGCTTCAGTGCCTTTCACACATTTAGACCATCAGTTGCACAGACAAGACAAAAGGTAGAGGAGTGAGTAACAAGCATAACTCTACATTTGTTAAATAGGACAATGCCCTGGAATTAATCCACATGCAAATCACCACAGACAAAGTCCCATGTCATATCCTAACAAGCTATAGGTCACCCTTTAAGTCCCTACAATTCCATAGCTCATTCAAACACCTACTGCAGACTCACCATTAAACCAAACACTCTATTCATGGGAGACTTTAACCACCCTTCTATAGTCGTTGAAGCATACACTGCCTCGTACTCACAGGCACAAAGATTCCTGGCCTGATTAAGACAAATACCCTTGACCAGATCATAAGCACACCCACCAGAGCTTTAAACATACTCGACCTGCTGGACCTCGTTCTCACCAATATGGGAAAGTACTGCAGCCCCCAAGTGTCAAATCCTCAGTGCTGAGGTCAGAACACAAAGCTGTTTCCTTCAAAATAAAAATCAACTCCGTAACCCTAGCAAACCCTCTAACAGGAACTATTCCAAAGCAAACTACATCCTATTAAGCGGTACTTTGTCAAAATTCAATGTCATCCCAACCCTGAATTCACAGCAACCTATGTGGAAATGTTCACCGAGAACCCGTACAAACACGTAAATGGCTGTATAGAGGTTGTTGTACCTACTAGAATTAAGACCAAAACGAACTCCAAAAACAAATCTTAATAGCAAATACAACAAAAGGAAAAGACATGGCTAAAACCAGGAAGATTAACAGCCATAATGATAGGAGCCAGAGACAGAGGTCTCTAATTAAACTAAACAGAAAACTAACAGGATTAAATCCAACAAGGCGAATTACAATGTCAAGATAGTCTCACAGGCTAAAGACAACCACAAGGCCTTCGCTGGCTATGTCTTACACTTCAAAGGCAGCACACATCAATGTGCTGAACTGGTGGTCAATGGTGCCACCTTCATTGAGCACAGTAACACAGCAAATTTAATGGCTGACCAACTTCGCTCAAATTTCAACCTCCACTCCCGCATCTTCCCCATGAAATACCTACTAGGACAACCTCCCAACTATTAACAGAGCAGCATTCACTAAAGTTAAAAACACAGCCTCGAATGGGCCTGAAAATATCCCAGGATGCCTCTTAAACGGCTTAAAATATGACCTATAAGGACCCATTTGAGTTACTTTTCAACTAAAATAGGCTTTGTACCATGATAAAAGAGGCCTGCAATGGTTATCTTGCTTTACAAGGGTGGACTATCAACCAATCTGAGAAACTACAGACCTATTTAGTCTGACTAGTCTAATATACAAAGCCATAGAGCGAATTATCATGGAAATGTTAAAGACATAGGCAACCTTCAGACACTAGAAAGTACAGCTGTGTACACTTACCATAAATGTAGATGTTCGAGTGTATTCACTGTTGCACTCATCACATTTGGGTTATCTGCCTGCAGGTAGCCCTCAGCCGGCCTGAATACCAAAGTCTTCGGATTTCTACGTCGGATGCGGTGGCTTCTTCCATGACGTCAGGTCCTCAGGGGTATAAAATATGCAGCTGATGCCATTACATCAGTTTTTCTTACCCCAGATGTCAGGTACCCCCACAACAGGAAGCAATTATATGGTATGGAACATCCCCAGTAAAAACCAAATACACATGATATAATATATGTCAAACAAGGAGGAAAGGTGAAAGTCAAGAGAAGTCAGGAGGCTGGAGGGAGGGAAACCAGAACTACAACAGTGAATACACTCAAACTACATTTATGGTAAGTGTACACAACTGTACTATGTTCTTCGTGTTTCACTGTTGGTCATCCCATTTGGGTCGATTCCCAAAGCTAAGGAAGGGTGGAAGTAGTTAAATCGCATTAGGGCTAGCAATAAGGCCCTGTAAGACTGCTGTGGCAAATCCAGCTCTGGATTTACAAAAGATAGGCAGGTGGTAATGCTTGGTGAAAGTATGTATAGAGCTCCAGGTTGCAGCTTCCAGGATGTCCCTGGTAGGGACTCCTCTGAGAAATGCAGCAGAGGTAGATGCAGCCCTGGTGGAATGTGTTCTTATTCCCTGTGGGGTAGGTTTTCCATGGTGTTTGTAGCAGAAATGGATGCAATGTGCTATCCATTTGTAAATTGTTTGCTTTGAAATGGCCTTCCCCTCTGCCCCTTCAGCAAAGCTAACAAGCAACTGGTCAGATTTTCTGAGAGGCTTAGTCCTGTCCAAATAGAATCTAAACTATGTCCAGATAATGCAGTATCCTTTCCCCCTTATTCTGAGGAATAGGGAAAAAAAGTAGGCAAATGAATGGACTGGTTTAGAGCCACACTAGACACCACCTTGGGCATAAAGGATGGATTTAGTCCTAAGGGAAACCCTGTTCGCATGGAAGATAATGAAGGGTTCCACTGCCATGAGGGCGTGCAGTTCCGACACTCTTTTTGCTGAAGTGATGGCTAGAAGTAAAGCTGTTTTCCAAGAAAGGAATTTCAAATCTGCTGTAGCAGCTAGTTGAAAGGGGGGAAGAGTGAGTTTTTTCCAATACAAAGTTAAGGTCCCAGGCTGGAGTGGGAGCTCTCCTGGGGGGGGGGGGGTGTCTTAAATTTTTGGCCCCCCTAAGGAATTATTTTAGCAGGGGATGAGAGAAGAGGGGTGGCTCAGTATAATAATGTGCTGATATGGCAGCGGCATGAATCTTAATTGAAGAGAAAAAAAGGCCCTTGTGGAGCATTTCTGTTAACTAATCTTGAATATGAGGTAAGCTGGGCACAGTTGTGCCCATCCTCTGAGCCTGGCTCCAGGAACAGTATCTTTTCCACTTTTCTGAATAGGATTTTCTAGTATTAGGCCTCCTTGCCTCAAGAATGACATCCAGCACCTGCTTGCTGAGGGTTGCTGGAGGAGAGCTCAGGGAATTAGCCAGGCAGGAAGGTTCAGGGTTTGAAGCTGAGGATGCAGAATCTGGCCCGCCTGCTGGGACAGCAGGGAAGGGGTTTGAGGCAGGTGCCAAGGTTGTAGCACTGTCAGACTGCGCAAAAGGGAATACACCAGTGCTGGCGTGGCCAGTTTGCTGCAATCAGTATTGTCCTTGGCTTGTCCTGTTTGATCTTTAGTAGAACCTTCGAGAGGAGCGGCAGAGGGGGAAAGGCATAAACTGAGAGGCTTTCCCAGGTAAAGGACAGGGCATCCACTTTCCAAGCTTGATTGTGGGGAGTCCTGGTGCAGAATTTGTTCAATTGGTAGTTCTGAGAGGAGGCAAACAGGTCTACTTCTGGTGTCCCCCCATTTATTTCTCAAGAGCTTGAAAATTTTGGGTTCAGTTTCCATTTGTGTGGGTCCATGAGATTTCTGCTCAAGTGGTCTGCCAGTGAATTTAGTTTACCTGGCAGGAACTGAGCTTGTAGGTTCACTTGGTAGCTCAAGGCAGTGTTCCACAGAGCCATGACTAGTCTGCAGAGTGGGTAGGAATGGATCCCTCCTGCTTGTTTATGTGTGATGTTTGCCTGTCTTTACCAATAGTTGTCCTGGAAGGATAAGGTCTTTGAAGGCTGTCAGAGCATTCTGTACAGCTAACATTTCTTTTTGATTGATATGCAGGTGCATCTGTTTTGGGTTCCATTTGCCCTGAATGGACTGCCCTGTCATGTAAGCCCCCTATGCATAGTCTGATGCTTCTGTTGTTAGGGTTTGGGCAGCAGTGGGTAGAGTGAAAGGGGGTCCCTTGTTATGGTAGCAGGCCTCTGCCCACCAAAGGAACTCTGTCCTTAGACAAGGAATAACAGGAATCATTGTTTCCAGGTCCTGAGAATGTTGACAACATAGACATTTTAGATACCATTGAAGTTTCCTCATATGCAGTCTTGCATATGGAATTAACAGAATGCAAGAGGCCATGAACCCCAGGGCTTGCAGGATTTTCCTTGCAGATAGCTGGGTTTTTGTGGCCAGTAGGTTGTCAAATGAACTTGTTTCTCTGGAGTGAGGAATGCCATCTGGGAATCTGTGTTCAAGCTTGCTCCCAGGATTACAATCTGTTGTCAGGGTAACAGGTGTGATTTCTTCTTTTTGATGGTGTACCCCAGTGAAGTTAGAAGTCTCTTTACAAATACCAGGTGTTGTAATAGCAAGCACTTCAAAAATCAGAAGTCACCAGGTGAGATAGAAGATTTCTTTATTCCATATCACAACGCACGTTCTGGTACCTCGGCAATTCGCCTTCATGGAACAATTATCATCAGGCTGTGTCTTCCTTTTAAATGCTTCTCAATTAATCAATTAAATCATTAAACTCAACATTATTATATAATTCCTAAAATAACATTAAATACAAATATCAAATGTGCAATTATCATTCCGAATATTAAATACATAAATTTTTTCATATAAATGATTACTTATTACTACTGAAAACATAAATTTGAGCATAATAATACTACAAGTAGCAAAAGATACTAAATACATTAAGGTTCATAGGTTCATACTAGGCTATCTGCCCGAGGGCATTTACAAGCCTAGCCCATCGTTTTGTGGCTTACGCCACCCCTTTAGTATGGGGAACTATACCCATTATTTTGCTGTGCCTCTGTCGAGCAGTGACACTGAGGTAATCCCTGGGGTATATCTGCGATCTCCCATCCATTGGTCAAGATTTCTCTTGAACAAGGCCAGCGAGGTGCTCTGCCTCACATGTACCGGGATTTTGTTCCACAGCATAGGGAGTCTTTGGGTGATGAATCTATCCCTCCAGCACGTCCTATTAATAGCCGTGTCGAGGTTTAAGTCTCCCGCCCTTGTGGCTCTGATGGATCTAGACTTTTTGAGGTGAAGCATATTCATCAAATCTGGGTTTGACATGGCCTTGTATGTTAGGCAAAGGTCACCTCTGAGCAGCAAGCGACTGAATTGAGCTGGAGTTCTCTCAGTCGGGCAGCATAGGATAGTATTTTGAGACCCTTTATCCTTTTGGTGAGGAACTTTTGTGGCCTCTCCAGCTGCTGCAAGTGTCGGGTCAGATACATTCCGAATGGGGCATTGTACTCAATCATTGGTCTGATGAGTGATGAGTAAAGGGAGACTATGACCTCCCTTGATCTAGATGAGAATCCCTTCATGATAAGGTGGGCAATGTAGAAGGTCTTCCTAACTACTTTAGCTACATGGGTGTCGAATGACAGACTACTATCAACCTGGGTCCCCAAGTCCCTGATAACTTCTTCTGTGCTCAGTGGATTGCCACCTATTTGGTAGCTAGGGGTAACCTTGTTTTTCCCGAAGGGTATGACTATGCATTTTTTGGCATTTAACTTTAGGCCGTGGTTCTGGCACCAGTTATCCGTTTCTGTGAGACCCTTCTGAAGGATATCTGTGTCAGATGTGTTTTCTACTATGGTGCCCAGTTTGCAGTCATCTGCAAACTTTGTCAGCCATAACCCTCCTGTGTTTGCTTGTACTGGAAAAGTAGATGCCAAACAAGAGTGGGCCCAGGACTGAGCCCTGTGGGACACCACTTGTGACAGGCTTTGAGTCTGACATGGCGCCAGCAACTCTGACCCTGTGGGTTCTGTCACTCAGCCAGTTTGCAACCCATCTTGTGATGTATGGGTTAACATTTAAGCTGATGAGTTTTTCAATGATACCCGAGTGGGGTATTGTATCGAAGGCCTTAGCCAGATCGAGGTAGGCTGTATGGACTGCCTTTCCCTCATCAATGGCTTTGGTGACCGTTTCGAAAAAGTCAACCAAGTTTAAAAGGCATGATCTGCCTTTGACAAAGCCAAACTGGGTTGGATCCAAAGCCTGCAAATTCCCTGTGTCTTTATTTATGAGGTCCATTATGATCCTCTCCATGGCTTTGCAGATAAGGCTTTTCAAGCTAATGGGCCGGTAATTTCCAGGGTCGGTGGAGGCACCGCCTTTGTGAAGTGGGACCACAGTTGCAGTGCGCCACTCCTGGAGTGCGTATCCAGAGGTAAGACTTTGATTAAACAGCTGTCCTAGCTGTGGGTTTAATTCCTCATTGAGTTCGTGGAGCACACAGCCGGGGACACCATCAGGTCCCATGGATGCTGTGTTTTTGCTTTGGAGAGAGCAGTTTTCACTTGGGCGCTGGAGATGTTTGGGGGCTGCAATCGCTTGGTATAGATATCTCTCCTTTGGGGAGGGGAGAAGTTTGCACTGAACCTGTCAGCCAGTATGTTGGCAATGTCTGTAGGATCAGTAATCTTCACATCATTTTGAACTAGTTCTGAGCATATCTGGGAGTTTCCTCCTAGGTTTCTAACATAGCTAAAGAAGGCCTTATGATTGTCTTTGAGTCTTTAGCTATTTTTCTCTCGAAATTTGCTTTGGATGATTTTATGAGAGCTCTTAGTTTTTTACTTATAGTGATCAAGGATGTCTTACCTTTTAAGGATTTTGCTCTATCTTGTAGTAGCTTCCTCCTTTTGTTGTAGAGTTTGTTTATGGCTGGGGTCCACCAGACTGGACGCTTGCCTTTGGTACAAAGAGTCTTTGTTTTGCTTGGGATTGCCTTATCCATGCAGTCCTGCAGGTGCTGGTAGAAGGCATTTGTAAGTGATTCAGCAGCTTGAGTACTGCTTTCCGCTGCTCGGGGCCTTAAAGGAGACCACACTAGTCTTTAGAAGTGTGAAGTCGGCTTTTGAGAAGTTCTTTACTGTGGTCTTTTTATTTCAGGTGGGGTGGGATGAGGACCTCCAGCGAGATTAGTTTGTGATCTGATCTCACCAGTGAGGGGTATACTTCGGTGTTGAACATTGTGCTCCCATGTTCGTGATGATGAGATCAAGTATGTTATCTCCTCTTGTGGGGATGGTGACTAGTTGTTCCATGGCATTTGAGTTTATGAATTCCAGGAACTTTTGGGCTAGGGTGTTTGGGCTTGAGTAGTGTTCCCAGTCTATATTAGGGTAATTGAAGTCACCTAGTATGATGGTGTTTGGTGATACATTTATCCCTCTAGTGTTTTCAGGAAGGCCATGTGAGGTTCCTGAGTTTGTGAGGGTGGCCTGTAACATGCTACAATTTGCAGAGCAGTCTTGCCTACGGTTAATTGCACCTGGATGGTCTCCGATGCATCGTGCGTTGCCACCAGTCTTGAGGTGTGGGTGTCCTTGATGAATATGGATACCCCCCCTCCTTTCTTGGTATTGTCCGGATTTTGGGGCGGAACGCATGATATGAGGTAAAACCTGATAGCTGGGGTGCTCTCAGGAGCCTTGAACCAGGTTTCTGTCACAGCACAGACATCGATGTTCTCCATACTGAGAAGGGCCTCGAGTGCGTGCATTTTGAGATTTAGACTTCTGGCATTGAGCAGCATTACCCTTAGTTTTTTTCCTTTTTGTGTTCTAGGGTGGTAGGTTTAGAATTTGAGCCTTGCCTAAAAAGGCACTATGGGGTGGCAAGAGCCTTTGCCAATATCCGAATCCCAGGGTGACAGGTGCAAGCCGTCCCTTGCGAAGCAGCGTGGCTTGTCCAGCATGTCATCCCAGGCAGACAGATACTGGATCCCCTTTGAATGACACCAGTGTTTAAGCCAATTGTTAAAGCTGATCATCTTATCTCTGTATTGTGGCATCATTCTTGGTGAAGGTAGGATACTGCTCAAGGTCAGGGTCATACCTGCCTGGGCTACATAATCAGAGAGCTCCTCAATGTCTCTTTTCATGTAGTCCAAGGAGGTGCGTCTCAGGTCGCTTACACCAGCGTGGACAATGACTGAGTCATATTTGTACCTGCTGTTGAGAGACCTGAGTGCTTGCGTTATGTGGCGGATTCTAGCCCGACAGGCAGCTTACTGTGACCTTCTCCTTACTCAGTCTGGTGAGCGGGATGTCAGTGTGTCTGACTATGGAGTCACCAATGACTAGTGTGTCTGGCATTGTGTTTGGCCTTAAGGGCTGTGACTGTTTGACACTCTGACTGTGAGGTCTATGTGTTGCAGGTGTTGTGTTCTGAGGTGGTGGTTGTTTGGGTGTCTGCTTTGGTGGCCTCTGCTGTTTTGGTAGATTTTTGATCAGAGCCTACGAGTATGTCTTTGTGTGTTTATGTGTATGAGTTGAGGTTGTAATGGTACTATGTGAGACTGGGTCTATAGTGTGTGTGGTAACCTTCTCCTCCTGACTGGTCTTGCCAGTCCTATGTTGAGAGAGCTCAGCCTCCAGTTTGGCCATATAGTTGCATCTCTCGCATGTATTTGTGTTTTGTGGGAGGAGGAGAGGGTTGTCTGTGTACATGAGGCAATTGTAACATTGCCTCAATATTCCCAGGTTCACCAGCTGAGCAGGAGAGGACACTAGCAACTGATCCCTCGACATGCTAGAAGGATAGACAAAAACTTTAAAAAGATTCCGGGGCGTGGGTGACCGAGAAATGGGGTTGCCTTTTTGGGGTACTATCTATGACAAGAGTGCCGTATCAAGGTAATAAGTACTGTAGGAGCAAGTGCTAGGTTTAACAGATAGAGAATAGTCTACTTGCAGTCAAGTAGAGATGATCTTTTTAGTTATAGGATGCGCTGATTTGATCAGTAGTATAGTTCGAGGAAGGTAGTTTTAAGGGAAAATATGAAGAGTGGACTTTAGGTAGCCCGAATAGTTTAAACCTGCTTAACCGGCGCTGCCCTAGTGTGCAACAGTGGCAGCTCCGCGCTAATTCGCGCCAAAGCGTGCTTTATAGTAGGGGGCTGGAAAAGACAGGAAATGACCCAAAATGGCCAATAAACTACAAGTTACTACTTTAAACCACTCCTCTGAGGACAAACAGGCAGCTCAGTACTCCCTACTCCCACTAGTGAGTAAAGAAACTACCCCTTGACCAAACAAGGAAAATGGAGAAAACAGGAACCAAGACAAAGCCCAGGGATCAGCAAAATCTGATCACTGGAACAAACTATTAGAAAAGTATGGAAAAAGAGTACTTTTTTTTGTTTTTTTTCAAGTTTTTTTCAGAAAGGCAGAAAATACAATAAATGCTGTGTTTTTCGACTAAATGCTATCAAAAGCTAGTACACTTGAGTGTAGTAGCCTGTTGTTTAACTTTTAAGCAAAACTTAAACAAGCAAGTGCAATAAACAATTCAAGCTATTAAAAACAGTAAAAATAGGTAATAGCAGAATAAAACAGGCAGAAATAGCAATCGAAAGGCTTAAAAGTCGAAAATGCAGAAAAAATACTTAAAATCTGGAAAGTTTGTCTTTTCTGGTCTCTGCTGCTCTAGGAACTCTGCTGGACACCACGAGGAGCTGTGCTGAGTTCTCTAAAGCCAGAAAAGCCCGCCAAAGCGTGCTTTATAGCAGGGGGCTGGAAAAGACAGGAAATTACCCAAAATGGCCAATAAACTACAAGTTACTGCTTTAAACCACTCCTCTGAGGACAAACAGGCAGCTCAGTACTCCCTACTCCCACTAGTGAGTAAAGAAACTACCCCTTGACCAAACAAGGAAAATGGAGAAAACAGGAACCAAGACAAAGCCCAGGGATCAGCAAAATCTGATCACTGGAACAAACTATTAGAAAAGTATGGAAAACAAGAGTACTTTTGTTGTTTTTTTCAAGTTTTTTCAGAAAGGCAGAAAATACAATAAATGCTGTGTTTTTCGACTAAATGCTATCAAAAGCTAGTACACTTGAGTGTATTAGCCTGTTGTTTAACTTTTAAGCAAAACTTAAACAAGCAAGTGCAATAAACAATTCAAGCTATTAAAACAGTAAAAATAGGTAATAGCAGAATAAAACAGGCAGAAATAGCAATCGAAAGGCTTAAAAAGTCGAAAATGCAGAAAAAATACTTAAAATCTGGAAAGTTTGTCTTTTCTGGTCTCTGCTGCTCTAGGAACTCTGCTGGACATCACGAGGAGCTGTGCTGAGTTCTCTATAGCCAGAAAAGCCCGCCAAAGCGTGCTTTATAGCAGGGGGCTGGAAAAGACAGGAAATGACCCAAAATGGCCAATAAACTACAAGTTACTGCTTTAAACCACTCCTCTGAGGACAAACAGGCAGCTCAGTACTCCCTACTCCCACTAGTGAGTAAAGAAACTACCCCTTGACCAAACAAGGAAAATGGAGAAAACAGGAACCAAGACAAAGCCCAGGGATCAGCAAAATCTGATCACTGGAACAAACTATTAGAAAAGTATGGAAAACAAGAGTATTTTTTTTGGTTTTTCAAGTTTTTTCAGAAAGGCAGAAAATACAATAAATGCTGTGTTTTTCGACTAAATGCTATCAAAAGCTAGTACACTTGAGTGTAGTAGCCTGTTGTTTAACTTTTAAGCAAAACTTAAACAAGCAAGTGCAATAAACAATTCAAGCTATTAAAACAGTAAAAATAGGTAATAGCAGAATAAAACAGGCAGAAATAGCAATCGAAAGGCTTAAAAAGTCGAAAATGCAGAAAAAAATACTTAAAATCTGGAAAGTTTGTCTTTTCTGGTCTCTGCTGCTCTAGGAACTCTGCTGGACACCACGAGGAGCTGTGCTGAGTTCTCTCTAAGTATATCATATATATTACCTATTTTTGAATGAACATTCAAATCTTTTTACAACATTAAATAAATAAATATTCAAAATTTCATAATACAAGCCCACTCTCCAAATTCATTCCCCTAGGGTGTAAATCATTAAACTCAACATTATTATATAATTCCTAAAATAACATTAAATACAAATATCAAATGTGCAATTATCATTCCGAATATTAAATACATACATTTTTTCATATAAATGATTGCTTATTACTACTGAAAACATAAATTTGAACATAATACTACAAGTAGTAAAAGATACTAAATACATTAAGTATATCATATATATTACCTATTTTTGAATGAACATTCAAATCTTTTTACAACATTAAATAAATAAATATTCAAAATTTCATAATACAAGCCCACTCTCCAAATTCATTCCCCTAGGGTGTAAAGTGTGGTATCCCAAAATCATTTTGTGTTCTAATCTACAAAGTGCACTCTTGAAATTGTCTACACATATATGGGGTCTAGCCAACACACTAAATAGAAAGCCATCCACCTTCCCATTATGTACATTAATAAAATGAGAGGCTACTGGACTCTCCATGTTCCCCCTTCTTATATCCCCTAAATGTTCCAAGATGTGCACTTTGACCTTTCTCGTAGTTTGCCCAATATACCATAACGGTGTACTACAGTTGCATCCCAAAATATACACTATTCCTGATGACTGGCAATCAAATTTTTCAAATGCAAAATATCTTTTGCCATTAATTTTTAGTCCGTGCATATTTTTAACTTTCACACACACCGAGCATTGACCACAACGATGCATCCCAACACCCCCATCAGTAGACTTAATTAACTTCCTATTTAACTGTTTTTTCAAATTCGAGCATCTCCCATAAGAAAACGTAATATGTTTAGGAAATAAATGTCCCACATTTAGATCATCACTAACCATGTGCCAAAATTCCCTCATAACATGTTCAACCATTAGAGAAAAATTAGAAAATCTAGATACAAAAAATATCCTGTCTTCTGCTGAACTATTTGGCATATGAAAATGTTTCTTATGGTATCTACCCCCTCCAAAATTCCTAGTTTGACATGCTCTATCTTTAATATTTGAAAAACTGATGTTTAAAATTAGCTTGAAATGTACTGGGAGACAGACTGTTGGTTAATTCATGCTGTAGAGCAATGATCTTGTCATGCAAGACTTCAGTTGCTCTCAAATGTTTTTTTATCAAAATTTTCAACCAAGATAAACAGTCATGAGCCGCTTGTCGCCACTCAAGCAGCAAATCATTTTCTTCCTCATTAAAACCACCAGCTGGCAGTTTGTCTATACGCAAACCCCTCGGGGGTAAATAATGTTACCTTCAGCAGTAAATAATTTTTGCATGCTACTAGTATGCATCCACCTCATTTGATTAGGGCTTTACCAGAGGGAGAATTCAAAAGAATTTTGAGAAACACTTCTGAGGTCGACTTATGGGAAGATGCTTGTGAAGAAATTGTCACTAGGCTAACGTCTAGAGGATATGACATCAGTCTTTCAAATATTAAAGATAGAGCATGTCAAACCAGGAATTTTGGAGGGGGTAGATACCATAAGAAACATTTTCATATGCCAAATAGTTCAGCAGAAGACAGGATATTTTTTGTATCTAGATTTTCTAATTTTTCTCTAATGGTTGAACATGTTATGAGGGAATTTTGGCACATGGTTAGTGATGATCTAAATGTGGGACATTTATTTCCTAAACATATTACGTTTTCTTATGGGAGATACTCAAATTTGAAAGAACTGTTAAATAGGAAGTTAATTAAGTCTACTGATGGGGGTGTTGGGATGTATCGTTGTGGTCGATGCTCGGTGTGTGTGAAAGTTAAAAATATGCACGGACTAAAAATTAATGGCAAAAGATATTTTGCATTTGAAAAATTTGATTGCCAGTCATCAGGAATAGTGTATATTTTGGGATGCAACTGTAGTACACCGTTATGGTATATTGGGCAAACTACGAGAAAGGTCAAAGTGTGCATCTTGGAACATTTAGGGGATATAAGAAGGGGGGACATGGAGAGTCCAGTAGCCTCTCATTTTATTAATGTACATAATGTGACAGTGGATGGCTTTCTATTTAGTGTGTTGGCTAGACCCCATATATGTGTAGACAATTTCAAGAGTGCACTTTGTAGATTAGAACACAAAATGATTTTGGGACACCACACTTTACACCCTAGGGGAATGAATTTGGAGAGTGGGCTTGTATTATGAAATTTTGAATATTTATTTAATGTTGTAAAAAGATTTGAATGTTCATTCAAAAATAGGTAATATATATGATATACTTAATGTATTCAGTATCTTTTGCTACTTGTAGTATTATTATGCTACTTGTAGTATTATTATGCTCAAATTTATGTTTTCAGTAGTAATAAGCAATCATTTATATGAAAAAATGTATGTATTTAATATTTGGAATGATAATTGCACATTTGATATTTGTATTTAATGTTATTTTAGGAATTATATAATAATGTTAAGAGTTTAATGATTTAATTGATTAACTGAGATGCATTTAAAAGGAAGACACAGCCTGATGATTACTGTTCCATGAAGGCGAATTGCCGAGGTACCAGAACGTGCATTGTGATATGGAATAAAGAAATCTTCCCTCAATCTCACCTGGTGACTTCTGATTTTTGAAGTGTTTGGATTGTCCTTTTTTTGTGGCTGTACGTGTTTTTTCTATGTTGTAATAGCAAGTCCTGACTCTCTGCCTGAATCAGGCAATCGTCCAAGTATGGGTAAATCTGAATATTTCTCTGCCTGCAAAATGCAATGGCTGGAGCTAGGCACTTTGTGAATACCCTGGGCACAGTAGATAAGCCAAAGGGAAGTGCAGTGCATGGAGCCTGCCCTGAAGCGTAGGTATTTTCTGCAGGATTCCCTTATTAGAAATGTGCAGGTAAGCTTCTTTTAAGTCTAGAGTTGCCAGCCAGGCATCCTTGGCTAGCATAGGAAGAAGCTGTTGAAGAGTTAGCATTTTGAATTTTGGAACCACCAGAAAGGTGTTAAGAATAGAAAGGTCCAGGATAGGACGCCAGTTTTCTTTTCTGGGAACCAGATACAGTCTTGAATAAAAACCTTGTCCCCTTTGTTCTGCTGGGACAGGTTGAATAGCCCTGATAGAGGAGAGAAAGCACTTGTTTCTGGGTCTCCGCCCACTGGCTTGGGGGGAGGTCTGGCCATCCACTTGGGGTTGGGAGCGAGTGGAACTGGAATCTGTATCCTAAGGAAACTGTGTTTAAAACCCATTTGCCTTGTGTAATGAGTTCCCAGTTTTTTGCATGCAAGGCGAGCTTTCCTCCTAAGGGAGCAAGTAGTTGAGCAAGGCTTGGTAGAGTTAAGGATAGGTCAATGTGCCATTTTTCCATAGGGGGTGGCTTACTACTCCCAACTTTGGAAGTGGAAGCACCCCATTGCTTAGATCTGTGCATAGCCTGAAACTGAAGTCTTGGTGGTCTGCTGCTCCTGGGTTTGGACTGAGAAGGCCTGGAAGGGACTGGAAAGGACCAGTTCTTTGAAGGCCAATGCCTACTGAATCTAGATGGCCGTACTTGCAAGAAATCTTTAACAGTTTGCATAGATTTAGCTTTTTCCTCCATCCTTTTGAGGACTACTTCTGCTTTGTTACCAAAAAGGCGCTCTTATTTTAAGGGTGCATCCAGTAATTTAGTTTTAACATGATCTGGCAAGTGTTGTTCCTTAAGCCAAGCATGCCTTCGACGTACAGACCCAGTGACAGTAGCCCTGCAAGATGCTTCTAAAGCATCAAAACCACATTGCAAAGTATGTTTACCTACTTGGTCAGCAGAATGCATTAACTCTTGTAAATCTTTGTGTTCAGCACAGTCAGGAATCAACATCATTTTCTGTTTAAGTAATCCCATAATATGCTGCTGATACTTAAACATATGAAACTGGCAATTTAAAGCCCTAATGGCCAAAGTAGAAGTATATACCTTCTTACCCAATCTGTCTAAACCTCTAGAATCCCTATCAGAAGGGGTAGAATTTTTGGCAGTAATAGTCTTAATGCCTTTTGGTCCTTGGGAAATTGTCTCTAGATCCGCAGTAGGATTCTTGAAAAGGAATTTGAGAGAGTCACGTACTCTGTAGTACCTGTCAAGTTTCCTGGGAGCTGGAGGCAAAGTGTCTGGGGTAAGGCTGGATTCCAAGAAAACATCATCTACAATCTCCAGAACAGGAGAGATAGCTAGAGGCCTGTGTTGAGGCAGGTTTAAAAATTCCCTAATAAATAATGAGTTAAATTGGAAGTGTTTACTTTAAATATTAAATGTATTTAATTATTTAATTGTTTAACTGACTGGTGTTAAAGATTTTTATGGATATACAAGTGTGACTTAGAAATGAATTGATATCCCATGAAGGTGGCAACACCGAGGCACTAGAATCTATTACAGAAAGTATAAATATTCTAATTTTACTAATTGTGCGTTTTCATCTGTTCGTTCCAGAATTTGGTTTGGATCTGGTTGTTGCAGTTTTTTGGGTATCGCTGTTGCAGTTTTTTATGGCTTCTGATCCTAACCTGGATGTTCCCTCGTGTCTTCAGGGAGGAATCCAATTTTCTGGGAGGAGCAAGTGATGGAATGGGTTCCGTTCGGGGAATTCAAATTACTATGGAACATTTTTTGGGCGGTTCACAGACTTTTTCTGCTCAGGTCAATGAAAACCATGTGATTAATTCAGGTACAAGACAGCTTTTGAGTGCTTTTGAAAATGAAAGAGCTAAAAGAATATCTAACCCTTTCGTAATGATAGGTCAAACTCTGAATTTGTTTCCAGCAGATGAGAGATTTATGTGACAAGTTTGAGAAATTGCTTGAAAAAGAAACACGAGTGCACTTCAATATATTGGGATTACAGAGATATATTTAATTGAACATTACACCTCCATTTTATAAAAAAATCCCAGTACCCCGTTTGATATGAATTGTTCCATGGACAAAAAATTTAAGGAACATTGGTTGGCGGTATCATATAAATGTGTTACACAGTGGCTAGACATTTTGATCGAAAAGGATCAAGTAAAATAGAAAAAATTAAAACAAGAACTGTCTATGCTGTCCAGTAACATATCTGGTTTTCTAGGTACTCAGAATATTGATAGTTTCATGAGTAAAATTAACGAGAAATTATCCACTCTAGAAGAACTAATAGAGGAAAAAAAAGACTGAATTACAACAAGATATCAAGGACTATGAAAGTGGTCGGGCATTTGTTGCACCGTCCAATGAGAAATGGAAGAACTACCGGCAAGACAACAGAGGTCTCAAAAGAAGAGCTTCAATGTCGTTTGTTTCTTCAGAAGGAACCAATATTTCCGGTAGTGAAGGGAGTGTAGAGGAAGAATTCCCTCACCTACGGCCAGCACAACAACCTGAAAGTTTTCGTCAGCATTTTCAAAGTAACGAAGAACAAAACCAATGATGACAAGGACAGAAAAGAGGAAGAAATAACTATGCAACCCAACAGAGAAGGGGGTTCAGAAACGGACAATACAATAGTAATGATTCCGCGGTGGTACAGTGGTATCATTGTTACCTCACAGCAAGAGGTTCTTATGTTCGATTCTCAGCTTGGCTTGGTAGTGCCTTCTGTGTGGAGTCTGCATGTCCTCCCCATGGTTGGGTAGTGTTCGAAAGACATGCGTGCATAAATGGACGTGCCTTCGTTGAAGGTTGGCCATTGAGCTGGCACCTCGGCGTTTCGTAAAAAAATCTACTGCCAATCATTAGCGGAAGGCGTTACAAATGAATACTAATTTAATAATAAAGCCAGCGGACAAGGGCAATAAGATTGTTATAATGAATGTAGTCCAATATTTTAGTATGTGTATGGAATACTTTGATAATAGGGATGTGTATGAAATAAGTGATATAAAAAATATGAATCATCTTTAAAAGAATATGGCAAATTGATAAGGGCACCAGATTAGGGTATTTTACAGAGAAAGATGTAAAAGATAAATTATCTGACAAACAGTGTGAAATGGCTATTTTTTTTGTTTACCAAAAATACATAAGGACATGTATAACCCCTCCTGGTAGACCCATCATTTTGGCTTGTAAATATTTTTTTGCACAATTTGTGTTTAATTTTATATATGCTGTTATTACCTTATGCACAAAAGGCCTCAGCATCTAATTCAAGATAGTTTTGATTTTTTTGAAAAAAATTTCTTCAGTAAAATGGAATGAGAATAATTATTGGTTAGTAATTGACGTTAAGAGTTTGTATACTTCAATTAAACATCTAGATGGCTTAAAAGCTATTGTTCATGTTTTTGGTGACCATCCTTTGTCCCATTTTGTTACTGAATTAGTGGAATTTTGTCTAAAGAATAATTATTTTTGTTTTAACAGTTATACAGGCAAAAGCACGGTACTGCCATGGAAGCACCATTTGCTCCCATGTATGCTAATATTTTTGTCATTTTTTGAAGATACTTTTTTATATCAACAACAGTTTGTGAAGAGGTATGTAACATCTTACTATAGTTTATTGATGATTTAATTTTTATTTGTGATGGTGGTTCTAATGAAATACAAGATTTTATATTCCATCTGAATACCCTGTTCAGTCTCAGCCTCTCGACAGGATATGTGCCCATAGAATGGCGCACAGCAACGGTGGTTCCGCTGCACAAGGGTGGGCCCATAACCGACCCTGGGAACTACCGACCAATAAGCCTGACCAGTCTGATCTGTAAGGCAATGGAGCGAATCATTATGGAACTCATAAATGGAGAGATTGGGAACCTCCAAACACTTGACCCCACACAGTTCGGCTTCGTCAAGGGCAGATCATGCCTCCTGAACCTGGTGGACTTCTTTGAGGCAGTTACTCAGGCTATAGATAAGGGAAAGGAGGTACACACGGCTTACCTTGACCTTGCTAAAGCATTTGACACCATTCCCCATTTGGGTATTATTGATAAACTCACCAACCTGGGTATAAACCCTTATGTCACACGACGGATCACAAACTGGTTCTCAGACAGATCTTACAAAGTAAGTGTAGCGGGATCTATGTCAGAATCCAGACCAGTAATGAGCGGTGTGCCTCAGGGCTCTGTCCTGGGGCCCCTCCTGTTTGGCATATACTTCTCAGAAGTACAGGCAAGCACTGAAGGGCTGTGGCTCACAAAGTTTGCGGACGACTGCAAGCTGGGTGCTATAACAGAGTCTCTGGCCAACATGGATAGCCTCCAGAAGGGCCTTAATGAGACTGATGCATGGTGTCAAAGCCATGGTCTCAAGCTAAATGCTAAAATTTGCATAGTAATCCCCTTTGGGAAAAAAAAGAGTACCCACGAACTAGCACACAGGAGGTAACCCCCTGAAATCTGAAGTAGTAATAAGGGATCTAGGGACTCAAGTAGATAGTCAGCTTTCCTTTGATAACCATGTTGCCAAGGTGGTTAGAAAATCCTTCTATGTAACCCATCTGATCATGAAAGGGTTCGCATCAAGATCTAAGGATGTAATGGTGCCCCTCTACTCTTCCCTCATCAGGCCCATTATTGAGTACAATGCACCAATTGGAATGTACCTGGCTAGGCATCTCCAGCAGCTGGAGAGACCACAGAGGCACCTCACTAAGAGGATTACTGCCCTCAAACAGTTGCCCTATGCAGCACGATTGAAAAAACTAAGGCTTTTCCCTGTTGCATACCGCCTTCTCAGAGGTGATCTCTGTCTAACATACAGAGCCATGACCAACCCAGAACTGTTGAACATGCTCCATCTTAGCAAAACCAAATCCACTCGAGCTACATGCTCTAGGGATATATAAACCTCAGCACAACAATGAATAGAACATGCTGGAGGGATAGATTCCCTTCGCAAAGACTTCCCTTGCTATGGAACAAGGTCCCGATCTACATAAGACAGAGCCCCTCACTATCACTCTTCAAGAGGAACCTTGACAAGTGGATGGGTAATAGAAAGTTCACACCAGGGATCATACCAACAGCTCTACTAGATAGGGGCCAAGGGTACTAGCTGCTAGATCAAGGGCCTAGGGAACTAACCAAAGGGGTGGTGAATACCGCACAACGTGGCTGGGCTAATATATGCCTTTGGGCAGATAGCCCAGTACATACCTATGAACCTATTTAAACGAAAATCCATACAAATTAACTTTTGGTGGACTACAACAAGGTAGTAAAGTAGTATATTTAGATATGATCTTGGAGGGTTAAAGCAACTGGAGAAGTGGTTAGTAGGATACATAGGAAATTCATAGATGGTGGACAGTATTTATATGCTTCGAGCTGCCATGCATCCCATGTGATAAAAGCTCTCCCATATGGAGAATTTTTGAGGCTGTCCAGGATTTGTTCAGATAAGAATGTTTTACAACAAGAAATAAGGACCACAACTAATATGTTTTTGCAAAGGGGATATGATTCAGTGGATGTAGGCATGGCAGTGAAAAATGTTTTAGGCGATTAAAGTGAAATAAGTAAGGAACGAAATGGTTATACAGGGGAATGAGTTTATAGTGTTCAAAACGGTAATAAAATCGACCCTGTATATTTTGTTTCTACATATATTAAAAGTGATGAAATAGGTTAATCAAACATTGTTGGAAGTATTTAGTACAAGATAAATGTTTGTCTACCATCTTGCCGAATCAACCCTTTTTCTCGTTTACAAAGGGGAAAGGTTTAAAAAATATGCTGGTTCATGGAGATTTTAGTATACCACCATTTAACCCTGCTAGACCATTAAACAATATGGGCACATTGAAATGCGATACAGTGGAGAAGTTTGAATATATTAACAATACTAAATTTGATGTTAGAGGTACATATACATGCGAAACTAAAGGTGTCATATGTATTGTTTTGCCCTTGCAAGTTATTTTATAAAGGCGAAATGTACGTTTCGTACTAGGTTTATGAAACACTTGGGAGATGTTAGACATCAGAGAGAAGATAAAATAATTTCCTTACATTTTAAAACCCATCATAAAAGGAAATGTTAATTTTTTGAAAGGTACTATTTTAGAACAGGTTGATTGTATGTGGGAGAATGAGGATGTATTGAAACAAAAATTATTATATAAAGAATTGTATTTATATTTTAAAGTATAATACAATGGCCCCTAAGGGACTAAATAATGAGTTAAATTGGAAGTGTTTACTTTAAATATTAAATGTATTTAATTATTTAATTGTTTAATTGACTAGTGTTAAAGACTTTTATGGATATACAAGTGTGATTTAGAAATGAATTGATATTCCATGAAGGTGGTAACACTGAGGCGCTAGAATCTATTACAGAAAGAATAAATATTCTAATTTTACTATTTGTGCGTTTTCATCTGTTCGTTCCAGAATTTGGTTTGGATCTGGTTGTTGCAGTTTTTTGGGTATCATTGTTGCATTTAAAAATTCCCTAAGTCTCTTTTTGGACTGAGAATAGTCCTGGCTTTCCCACAAGAAATGCTCCCTAAGGCCTAAGGGTATGCAAGGTTTCACCAAAACAAAAATCTTCTGGAGGGGAAGCAGAGGGAATGAATGCTCTGCATCAGAATCCTCATAAGTAGATATGGGTAAATCCTGGTAGTCAAACGGTACAGAAATATCAGATTCCTGATCAGAAAATCAGTTCTAGATCTCTTAGAGGGGGAAGGCTGGCTTCCACTAATTAAGGTAATAAGGTCTTCAGCCATTCTAATCATTTGTTTTTGAGGCATATAGGCCTGAGAAAGCACTTTGGTCATCGGTTTTCTAGGCTTAGTGCAAGATTTGGGCCTGAGGAATTCGGTATTCTTAGCTTAAAATGAAGCCGTCGGTTTAATATGAAAATAGGTAGGCCTGAAAACACTCTTAGAAACCACTGCCTGCACAGCAGCTCCGGACCCATCCAAGGTAGAGACATCTGCAGGTTCCATAGTTGAAGTATGTCATGACATACCTGACTCTGAATGGGTCTCAGTAGAGGCCTGCGAATCTGTAGTAGCGGGTATCAGGGGCTGCAAAAGCTCCTCACTGAGTACCGGCAGACTGGCGAATAGCTTATCATAAGCATCGTCGGCAGTTTTGGACCTATGCGGTCTGTCTTTATTCTTACTTTTTTTTGGGAAGATCGGTAGTCTGATGGCTTAACAAAGCCATTTCGGAGTACGGAGATCGAGAACAAAAGTATTTAGCTACAAAAATAGCCTGACGACGAATAGTTTGGGCGTTGAACAAGGCACAAAACCGACTGTGAAGGAAGTCGTGGTCTGGGCCTAAACAGGTGTTGCAGTAAGAATGAAAACTCTGAGGTATTTGTTTTCCACAGGCAAGACAATTGTTAATTTTTTCTGACATATGTTAGAGCAAGAAAAAAGGATCCCCAATGGGGTATTTTCTTTTTTTGAAGACTTCAGTCAAACTCGAAAACGAAAATTTCAGGAGTCAGCTGACCGGCACTTGCGAACTGCTTCTGCTTCAGGCACCACATGGCAAGAAAGACTGATGTAATGGCGTCGACTGCATGGTTTATACCCCTGACGACCTGACGTCATGGATGAAGCGGCAGCATCCGACACAGAAATCCGAAGACTCTGGTATTCAGGCCGGCTGAGGGCTACCTGCAGGCAGATAACCCAAATGTGATGACTGCAACAGAGAAACATGAAGAACATCAAGCCCAGTTTGGCTTTGTCACGGGAAGGTCATGCCTATAAACCTGGTGGACTTATTTGAAGTCACCAAGGCAACAGATGAGGGGAAAATGGTGCATATCGCCTACATGGACCTGGCTAAGGTGTTTGATAAAATACTACTTTCAGTTATAGTTGACAAACTGAATGAACTGGGCATAAATCCCTACATAACTCGCTGGATTGTACCACTTCCACTAAGAAACCAGCCACCTGTGGGGTAACCTCAGAGATCTGTGCTGGGACCACTGATATCTGGCATCTACTTGTCAGAAGTAAAGGTTAACGTGAAGGGCCTTTGGCTGACCAAGTTTGCAGATGACTCAAATTCAGGCCTGCAATTCCTTGCACTCCTTTGGGGCTATACTTATGGATGAGCACCAAGCTGAGACCCACATTTAACCAGATAATACTTTGCAGTGCTTAATTTACTGGCTTCCTAAACAGTTTAGCCTCCCCTGAAAACCTGTCCTTAAAAGGTTACCAGGCTGACAGGATCCATGCAGCTTATCACTATGTCTCGAGTTCTGGCCAAATGAAAGGTCTGCTGCACTGGGTTAAGCTCCATGACATACTGTGAGAGTAGAAGCCTTTTTCTCAGGCATCTGAATTAGAAGAGAAATATCCACAACTCTCTGGCCAAGAGTGTAGTCATTAAAAGGACAACAGTTACAATTTCTGTAGTCCCTAGAAAGCAGCTTTGCAAAGGATGTGCTTAAAGACTGAAGGAAACAAAAAAAAACTGCTTTGCTTTGTTATAGTCATAAAAATACAACCACAAAAGAAAAACCTTTTCTGGTCTAGTAAGAATGAAGATTTATATGAAAATATTGGGAAAAGCCTTAAGTATGCTGCATTGATAGTACCATCAATGCTGGTCTTGGAAAATGTGGCCAGTTGAAACTGAACTTCTCAAAAAGAAATTCAAAAATCAGCAGGTTCCACATCTTCATGTTGCACAGTGGAAGTAAGTGTAGGCAAGGCACCATTTCTTTATTTGCAGATACTCTTTTGCCTGTTTAACTATAGACTGCCATATGAAAGAACATCACCTTAAAGCAGCCATTTTGAAAAAAAAAACAAAGGAAATAGGCCATCCTTCTAGAGCAGAAGCTGACATTCCAAAATGAAACAGCAGCCTTTTTTAAACTCATTCACTAATCAAGCTTACTGAGAGAGCCAGAGTGTATGCCTTCTCTTCAATAAGAAACTGAGAAGCTAGCCATTTTTTGATGGCATACAGACAAAGCTCTGACTGACCCTGATAACCCAAGTTTGAATAGTGACTTGGGCACTTGTAGAAGCTAGCACTGGGATGGAAATGGAGTGATGTGGCTTTCCAGCTCACCATTCTTCTTGGGGAGGAGATAGCAAAGGTCATGGCAACTGATCCCATGCAGCAACATGAGTGGTGATGACAGAAGTTAACTCAGGAGTGCTGGCTCTGAGGAAGGTGAGGAAAGCCCCATGAGGTTTCATGAAATTGACCAACCATTTGGGAGGGATTGGTGATCAGAAGGCAGCAAAATCAAAGTTAATTAGTGCAAAAGATAAATAAATAAACCAGCAATGCTTACTTTTAGGGAAAGAAATGTCAGGTAAACAAATTCACTAAATACAGTTTAAAATTCTGATGTATTTTAACAATGCTGTTAGGAGGAATCATACTGTAAAACTGCAACAGAGCTAAAAGGGGGAGCCAAAAAGACAGCTGTGGCTCTACAGCCACCGGCTTCAAGACTTCTGTTCTAAAATATAGAAAGAATTCAAGCCTAGCTTGTTTTAAAACACTTGTACTCAGTTTAAATACCCTTGCACTTCATGGGGACCTGGGGCATGAATGAAATTACAGTAATCATGATGACCACATCAGCAAAGTCAGCATTCAGCATGAAGAACTCCCATCTGTGAATATGACTGACCTGCATCTTGCAGACTGAAGATGACTGCTAGATCAAGGAGGTGAAGGCCATTTACCTCTTAAATTAACTCACTAACTCACAGTTTTATCAGTACTCATATGGACAAATATATCCTACCTGCATCATAAAATAGGTAACTGTCTCTTTGAAGATGAGAGTTTTGAGTAAAGAACCTGGAAGACGTGGACTTTAGTGCAACATATACAAGGCTGGAAATTCCAGAGTAAAACTGCACAAGCTGTAAACTCAGCAGTCTACACACAGTGCTTCCTTTTCTTTGCAGTTTGCCTTCACTCATCTCCTGAAAACGTCCTCATAGGTAAAACTGTCGCAAAGAAATTTAAAAGAAATGTCAGTCTGCCCTAAAATGACATCAAGGAGGACAAAGAAAATGAATGAATGGATCATTCATAGATATGGATAGCAAAAAGGTCTGGAGGGAGGTGTAACAGGCTCTTTAAAGGAGAAATGCTAGCCTGTGAAGAAGCTCCTTATTATTTCAGAAATTATGTGGAAAGAAAAACAAAAAAAGTGATGTTTAGTACCCTCAAGGTCCAAGTTTATGACACTCATTCTACCACATTCCTATTGCATTTCAAGAGTATGTTAACCTGCCACACAACCACGTGCTTCTTCGATAAATTACCTGAACATAGTCCATGCACGTGATTTGCCTGAAAAACTAGTTCCCATGCTTGCAGCATCATCTTCTTGTACGTCCATCCCAAAGCAGCAGTTTTCAGGCAACAGACTTCCCTGCCCCATGTGCTGTTTTCCATGGCAGGTCTCAAAGTAAGGACATCTACAGCTGCATAGAGTACCTTCAGCTGTGCTGCACAGTCAACAACTGACCCGTCCTTTATAGAGTAGAAAAACAAGAGACAATAAAATGACTGATTGATAGAAAAACATCAGAAACAGTACTTACTGTCATACATTGTTAGCCATTTTTCACATTTTTGTAAGGTCGTGTATAAATATTTTGCACATTTAACAATACAACAACAAAACAAAAACGCATCAGATAAAGCGGAAATAATGGAATCTGGAATAATAAATAGCCTTAACAACAATTTCTGAAGTGTGTAACCGATCCGTATGGAAAGAAACTGGAAAAATAATTTTTTGCCTTGACATTCTATGCATAATAAGTCTCCATGCAGCATAACACATACAGCTACTATTTTTTTGTTCTCTTGACCAGAAATGACCCGTCATGAAAACACTGATGTGATTTTGTTTTTTGGCCATGCCTTATCCTTCTCGGAATGCACTTCCATGTCCTTTCACTTAGAAAAGCACTACATACAATTGTTTTGAAACTTCCAAATAGCTGGTCACAGTGTCACTAGCTAGACTGACTCTCACATTTGTGGTTTTAGCCTTCATTTACAAATACTGTAATAACTCCTTTTTTTCAGCTGCAGCTTTTTATAAACACCTTATTAAATTATCACTTGTGACACAGGCAGACTCACTAACAAAAACGAAAACAAATTTTAATACAATGTATATCACATATATTTTCTTTGATACTATCAACCCAACATTGCAAAAAATGCTGAATTCCTGCCTTCCTTTGAAGCTCACCCTCCTTCCTGAACATTATTATAGGTTCATAGGTTCATACTACGCTATCTGCCCTAGGGCATTTATAAGCCTAGCCAGAATGTGTTTGGCTTTCGCCACCCATTTTAAATTTATTTTGCTATGCCCTTTTTCGAGGTTAGTATACTGTGCCTCTGTCTAACAGTGACACAGAAGTGATACCCGGGGTAAACCTACGATCTCCCATCCACTCATCAAGATTCCTCTTGAAGAGAGTCAATGAGGGACTCTGCCTAACCTGGACTGGGATTTTATTCCAGAGTGAAGGGAGCCTCTGGGTTATGAATCTGTCCCTCCAGCATGTCCTATTTATTTCAGTGCTGAGGTTCAAGTCTCTCGAGCGCGTAGCTCGATGGATTTGGATTTTCTGAGGTGCAGCATGTCCATTAATTCTGGATTGGACATGGCTTTATACGTCAGGCACAGATCGCCTGTGAACAGGCGGTATGCCACTGAGTAGAGCTGGAGTTTCTTTAACCGGGCAGCATATGGCATCTGTTTGAGCCCTTTGATCCTCTTGGTGAGGTACTTTTGGGGTCTTTCCAGTTGCTGCAGGTGTCTGGTAAGGTACATCCCAAAAGGGGCATTGTACTCAATTATGGGCCTGATGAGGGATGAGTAAAGAGGCACGATGACCTCCCCTGATCTAGATGTGAATCCCTTCATGATTAGGTGGGCTATATAAAATGTTTTTCTAACCACTTTGGCCACGTGGTTGTCAAATGAGAGATTGCTATCAACTTGGGTCCCCAGGTCCCTAATTACTTCTTCTGTACTTAATGGATTACCACCTATGTGGTAATTTGTGGGCACTTTGTTTTTGCCAAAGGGATGACTATACACTTTTGGCATTTAGCATGAGGCCATGGCTCTGGCACCAGTTGTCTGTTTCTATGAGGCCCTTTTGGAGGATGCTTGTGTCGGCTGGAGAATCGATTATGGTGCCCAGTTTGCAGTCATCTGCGAACTTGGTCAGCCACAGTCCTTCCGTGTTGGCCTGTACCTCCGAGAAATATATACCGAACAAGAGAGGTCCCAGGACTGAGCCTTGTGGGACACCACTTGTAACTGGTTTGGAGTCTGACATGGCTCCAGCAATTCTAACCATGTGGGTTCTGTCCTTGAGCCAGTTTGCAATCCATTTAGTGACATAGGGGTTTATATTTAAGCTGGTGAGCTTATCTATAATGCCCGAGTGGGGTATTGTATCGAAGGCTTTTGCGAGGTCCAGGTAGGCTGTGTGGACCACCTTCCCCTCGTCAATGGCCTTGGTGACTGTTTCAAAGAAATCAACCAGGTTTAAGAGGCAGGATCTGCCCTTAAAGCCGAACTGGGTAGGATCCAGTGTTTGTAGGTCCCCAATATCTTTATTTATGAGGTCCATGATGATCCTTTCCATAGCTTTGCAGACCAAGCTAGTCAGGCTTACTATAGTAGTAGTTTCCGGGATCCGGTGAGGCACCACCTTTATGGAGAGGGACCACTGTTGCTGTACGCCACTCTTTAGGCACATATCCTGTAGTAAGGCTGAGATTGAACAGTAGTTTTATGTTTGGGTTTAGCTCTTCTTGGAGTTCATGTAGGACGCAGCCCGGGACACCATCTGGTCCCATTGATGCTGTGTTTTTGCTTTGGAGAGGGCGGCTCTTACCTGAGCATCTGAGATGTCAGGGGGGCAGCACTCTGCTGGGATAGATATTTGCCCTTTTGTCGGGGAGGGGGGGGGAGAAGTTTGCGCTGAACCTGTCAGCTAGGATGTTGGCAATGTCTGTGGGTTCGGTGTATTTTTTGTCATTTTGGACCAATTCTGAGCATATCTGGGAATTACCACCCAGGTTCCTAACATAACTAAAGAAAGCCTTGTGATTATCCTTAGTGTCCTGTGCAATTTTTCTCTCGAAGCTGGCCTTAGACAATTTTATGGGTGCCCGTAGTTTTTTGCTAATACTGATCAGTGATGCCTTCCCTTTTTGGGATTTTGCTCTATCATTTAGTAGCTTCCTCCTTCTATTGTATAACTTGTTTATGGCTGGGGTCCACCAGACAGGACGTCTGCCTTTGGAGGATTGGGTCTTGGTTTTATTTGGGATCGCATGATCCATGCATTCCTGAAGGTGTTCATAGAATGCGTTTATAAAGGATTCTGTGGTCTGGGCCGTATTTTCCACAGGCCCGGGGGCTTTGAAGGATTCCACCTCAGTTTTGAGGAGTGTAAAATTTGCTTTAGAGAAGTTTTTCACTGTGGTTTTCTGGGCAGGGGGTGGGGTCGGGATGTGAATATCCAGTGAGATTAGTTTATGGTCTGATCTTACCAGTGAGGGATACACTTCTGGTCTGGAGCATAGAGTCCCCATATTGGTGATGATCAGGTCCAGTATGTTTTTCCCTCTTGTGGAAGTGGTAACAAGTTGTTCCATAGCATTTGAGTTTATAAATTCTAGGAACCTTTGGGCTAGGGTGTTGGAGCTAGAGTAATGCTCCCAGTCTATGTTTGGGTAGTTGAAGTCGCCCAATATAATGGTGTTTGGCGAGACCTTCATATTTTCCAGTGTTCTCAGGAAGGCCGAGTGGGGTTCCTGGGTTTGGGAGGGTGGTCTATAGCAGGCTATAAACTGGAAGGCAGTTTTACCCACTGTTAGTTGCACATGGATAGTCTCTGATGCTTCGTGCTTTGCCACCAACCTGGAGGTGTGGGTATCTTTGATGAATATTGATACTCCCCCTCCTTTTGTGGTTCGGTCCAAGTTTTGGGGCCGAAAAGCATGGTATGAGGTATAACCTGGTAGTGCTGGGGTGCTCTCGGGAGCCCTGAACAAGGTTTCTGTTACTGCACAGATATCGATGTTCTCCATGCTAAGGAGAGTTTCGAGTGCGTGCATCTTGAGGTTTAGACTTCTGGCGTTGAGTAGCATTACTCAGTTTCTTATCCCTTGTGATACCTATGGAGGTGGGTTTGTCTTTTAAGCCTTGCCTAAAAAAGGCACTATGGGGGTAGCAAGAGCCTTTGCCAATATCCGAAAGCCCAGGGGTGACAGGTGCAAGCCGTCCCTAGCGAAGCATCGTGGCTTGTCGAGCATATCATCCCAAGCTGACAGGCATTGGATCCCCTTTGAATGACACCAGTACTTAAGCCAATTGTTGAAATTGATCATCTTGTCTTCATATTGTGGCATCCTTCTTGGTGAGGGTAAGATGCTACTCAAGGTCAGGGTCATACCGGCCTGGGCTACATGCTCAGAGAGCTCCTTTATGTCTCTTTTCATGTAGTCCAGGGAGGTACGTCTCAGGTCATTCACACCAGCATGGACAATGACTGAGTCATATTTGTACTTGCCTTGGAGTGACCTGAGTGCTTGTGTTATGCATGTACTGTTCCACAATTTCTATGTAATTTGCATCTTTCCTTTTCTAAAGATCCATCTTCCAGTTCTTTTACCTCTTTTATAATATTCAGTACCTCAATTTACTTTTGGCAGCCAACAGAATTAAACTTAAGGCCTTACTATGTCTAGGCAACTCAGATCCTGTAAGCCAACTCAAAAGAATCACTTCCTTACTTACAGCCTTTTCCTTACCCAAGCTTCCTGACACAGTACTCTGTAGGGAATTCTAAAAATCTGCCAGTTCATTACACTCCAAAATATATGTTCCCAGTTACCTCTTTCTCCTCCATCACACCTCCATTTGTCTACCTCAGGAAAAATTTATTGAAGTTTGCTTAGCTACAAATTTTTTTTTGAGGAATAAAGCGCACACTGCTTCAGGTCATCTAGACGATACACCATCCTACATTTGCTCCCTGAGTCAGGGAAGAAAGTGCAATTGGGGAAGGGGTGCAATCTGTTTTTGCAGTTGGGGCCCATGTGCAGTATCAGCATTCAGTTAAGAAGCCGTTGCTGATATTATGGCTTTCTAAATTACTGTTGATAGTGCAAGCTAGGCTGTTCCTTGAGACTTGAAGATGACCCACTCCCTAGTATTAGGCTTTCACAGAGAGGGAAGGAATAGGCTTATTATGCTTCACGGACAGAAATTAATGGGCTGTAGGATTATCTCTTAGTCCAAGGACAACAGGCTCTCTTCCCTAATGGAACAAATTTTCCAAATGGGTGTAGGTAGAGGCAGGTCTCTGGGATGTGGAAAGGATATGAGAAAGTTCCAAACAGGCATCACTGTGATCAGAGAAAAAGCACAATAACTAATGAATTATATAACTTGCTCTGGGAAAAACAGATGTGGAAATAATTTAGGAAGCATATGTGACTTGGAAGAATTAGTAACAACTGCAAAATTAAGTTATGACTGCCCTGTATTTTGAAATACAGGGTCATCTTACTGTTTACTTTCTTTTTGTTTTGGATACTAACAGAATTCTTAAAAAATTGCTAAATAAAAGTAAAAATGAGAAAATTGGCTTGCCAGCTGGTTCAGCAGCAAGAACGCTGCTTGTATCAACCAGCGACTCTGCAGTTAAATGCGTGGCCTGTAGCTTGGCTCATCTCATGTAAACAGGTCAGACAACTTCTCTTTACACCTAGTAACATCTCAGATGGCACCCACAGGAGCTAAACTATGACAACTACAGCTAATAAGAGGATGCACAACCTTATTTACTATCTGGTAAACAGGAAAGTAGACTAGTCTTCTGACCCTTTTCAACTACGTCCCAGGTTCAGAGAACGTTAAAATAAAGTAAAACTGTACAAGGTTTTTATGACAGTACAATACATAGTAATACTGCAAAATTCAAGGTTTACGAAAAAAATAAATAAGTACAAGTCAGACAATTTTATAACAGTACAAATATGTTTGCTAAGATGCAGCAGAGAACTTTATAGAACTATGTACAATATTTACATTACATACAGCAAACAAAACAGCTGAGTCTGCAAAGTTACATGAGGTTAAGCATAGCTACTTGGTTCAATATACATTAGTCACTTTATTTTTTCATTTAACATTTGTTTGCCGACAGGGACAGAGCCAATTTCCAGTGGAGGCCCAGGAAGAAATGCTCCAGTTGCATGTCTTTGGAATGTCAGAGGAAACCGGAGCACCCGGAGAAAACAAACCCGAATGGAGAAAGGACATCAGACTCCACACAGAAGGCACCCCAGTTGAGAATCAACCTGGAGAATTTCTTGCTGTGAGGTGACAGTGTTAGCCGCTGCACCACTCCACTTCCCTTTATCTAAAGCAATTGCACAAAGCTTCACCGATGGACATACTTTTGCAAACTTTTTGAAGCTCTGCAATGAGGTGAAGACTGTAGAATGGAAAAGAACACTGATCAGTTACTGTGGCCATGATACACAATCTCCTGGTGGGATTGAGTAAATGGGGAGGGTAAATGAGTAACTCTATTATATACAAGTAAAAATCTTAGAGGTTTGTCAACCAGCTTTTATTCTACAATGGGGAATACACATGCAAATAATGGGTGACTGATAGGATCTGAGTAATCTTAAGTTTATCCCAAGTGGCAGTGGATGTACAAACTACTAAAAAATATGAAATATCTTCTCTACAGCACATAAGTATAAAATCCATTAAGAACACATCTGTCAAAGCAAAAACACAATTCAGTAATAAACTTGCCAACAACTCTACAGATCCACAATGTGAAGGACCACCAACTTCAGAGAATGTATATCCATGATTTTTTTTTTTTTGTATAAAGAATCTGTGTATATTTTAAAGTATGACACATTGGTCGCTTCAAGACTTAATGCTGAAGTAAACTGGAAGTGTTTTGTTTAATTATGTAGGTTTATTATGCAATTAGATTTTTAATTGGTTAATGATGGAGTGTTATATGATATAAAATGTCTTGTTGGCAATCAGTTTTTATACTCCTTGAAGGTGTTCACACTGAGGCGCTAGAGAGAGAAAATTTTTTTTTGTGGATATACATTCTCTGAAGTTGGTGGTTTTTCACGTTGTGGATCTGTACCAGTTATTGGCAAGTTTTTGGCTCTTTTTTCACTGCTGGTGTATACCCTTCAGTACTAAACCTAGTACACAAGAACTTATTAAAAATTCAAAACACGAACTAGAAAAGTGCATCCAAAGCTAAGCAAGCTATAGCAACAGCTGAACATATTGTACGCTAAGAACTGAGAATTTAAAAATTAATGTTGAGAAAAACTGAAATAATAAGACAACCTGGTGGAGCTGCTAAAAGAACCTAGAACTACAAATGGAGAGCTACAAAGAACGTGTATATAGGGCTTCAATAGACTGCTTTCTTCTATGATGCTGGTGCTTCCCCTCCTTTTAAAATACTATTAAAATCTTCCAAATTTTTTTCACTTCTAACTTCCACAGGAAGACCATCAGGTCCTGGAGATGTCCCAGCAGACTGATTATATGTCACCATTTTTATCTCATCTCCTCCTATCTTAAATATTGGTCCGCATCTTCCTTTAATCTTGGCATACTTAGATCTTCCAGAAATATTTCCACTTGTGCTCTAAGCTTCCACATTCCTCTGCTTTATACAAATTTTAAAAAAATTTCTAAAATACCTCTTATAACATTATAGGATCTCTGGTTATTCTTCTTTGCACAGTTTCCCTAAGTTTGACAACAACCCTTCTTACTTTCTGTTGCCCAAGTCATTGTCCTAAAACTTTTTATGCTCTTTAGTTACCAAAAATTATAGTTGCTTAACAGCAATCATTCTAGACTCCTGCATATTATCCAAATACCCTCATTCTCTCTTTAGTACTCTGCTGTTGCTCCTCCTTTTGTTTGAGATTCCACTTATTCAGCAATACTTTAACCTGTGTCATCTCCTAAGTAATTCTTATTACTTCTTAAACATCTCTTCTATTTCTACTCTAAACTCCACTTTCATTTTATCCCACTCACAAGCTATAACTTACAAGGAAATTTCTATCTTTCCTAATAACTCTTGAATAATTTCCACTACCCATTCCTTAAATTCCTCTCTTTTTAACAGGTATGTATGGGAAAGCACCATTGTCACATTTTTACTTCATTACCCTGCATTTTTATCTTATGTTTTACTGGTGCACGACATAAAATCATTACTGGATGTGTGTTGAAGCTTTAAATTAAATGCACATGCTCCAATTAAACAATGACTATCAACTCTAGCCCATTTATTGCACCTTAGAGGAATAATATGCAAATGCTGTGAAAGTTCCTATTACTGAAATAACTTCGGTACCAGATATTTTCATAAATTGAGAAACCTACCTTCTTTGGTTATATTTTCCTTACTAGATCCCTGGATACATCTTTACTGCTGCAAATCAAGTTCCAGTCAATCCACATCTATAACTAATATTCCTTGATAAGAGCCGATTGCTCCCAAAATTTTCTTAAGCTCTATTAATACATTTTTGTTGGTGGAATACAAATGCATGGCAGTGCAATACTCCTCCCTTGCTTACAGCCCCTTACTTCCACAAATCTACAATTATTTTCCCCAGTTCTATCACTAATGCAGCCCCCCAGCAAACACAATTGCTAGTCCCTTTTTACTTTGCTCCTGACATTCTACTTAACAGCCATTCTCAAATTCTCTGTCAAATTCACATGCTCATTTCTTTCCAAATGTATCTCCTGCAACATTGCTATTTGCACTTTACAGTTCTTAATATAATTCAATACTCTCTCCATTTTGTCTGAAGCTTGAACTGCTCTTTGCTAAAAAGCTGCAGGATTCTTCGCAGCCAGTTTTTTCTCTTCATCTTTTCTTGCTAATTGCCTTTCAATTTTTCCAAGTTTCTTTGCTGGCATTTAGGCGATTGTACTTACTAACTTGCTAAGCAGTAACTTCACTCCCCCCTCCAAAAAAAAAAAAAATTCAATGGTTTCCTTTTTTCAATTTCTATTTTTACACTGGGGAGCTGAAATTAAGCTACAGATTAGTGCACAACCGCCTTGGAAGTGTCGGAACACTTCCTGCTTTATTCCTTTTTTTGAATTGCAAGTGACTTGATATTCAATGAGCTACATTGCTGTATTTAGGCATCCCTATTGAAGTGGGCTCAAGTATGTGGATGCTTGCATTATTGTGGTGCATTTGGTATAAAAGTACTGTTCACAATCATCTTCTACATGCTGTGTTTCACTTTAGGTATTGTTAAATTGTTTTAAGATTTAGTTTAAGTATTTGTTACAGATTCACTCGGTAAAGAATCTTACACTACAAACTTCTGGAAGGTCACTAACATAGTTAACTAAGAATTTTTACTGCACAGTGGTTCTCATTTTGAGATTATCCTTATAGTAACTATTTGGTTATGATACAGTATAAATATTTGTGTCTAAAATTGTACA
This sequence comes from Protopterus annectens, assembly GCF_019279795.1. NCBI lineage: Eukaryota > Metazoa > Chordata > Ceratodontiformes > Protopteridae > Protopterus > Protopterus annectens. The sequence goes on from NC_056725.1 coordinate 1,387,894,189, forward strand.
CTGATTCCATAATTCCATCATCCTAACACTTTCAAATTAAAGCGGTTAGTCATAATAGTACTGACTGTATATAATTAAAATGTAAGACTGGCAAAAAGCCACATTCACATGTCTCTTTGAAATGACAAATTTAGGTTTACATTATTTGGGAACATAGTTCTTCTATAGCTCAGGTGACTATTTTATTACTGAATAAATACATATTCTTTGAATTCATATGTATTTGAATATTTTAAGAACAAACATTTAAGAATGTGAAGGCTATGGAGTGTACACAAAAAAATAAACAGTTGGACAGTTAACTGTTACCCTAACTGCATGAAACTGAACTAAGCAATATCATAGAAAACAAAAATACAGATTACCAAACAAGTTGCATATGTTGTAATTATAAGGAACTGAGAACAATTACTGAAGATATGAATGACTGAGTCAGGGATTTAGGAACAAACCCAATGAGGGAATTGCTTGTAGTCATAGTACATTACATGATGACTTGGTTATTGGACAGAAAAAAAATCACAAAAGGAATTATTATTCCAGCAAAAACTTTGGTAATAAAAGGAAAAGGGATGCACTCTTGTATAAAAATAAACATATAACATCATGCACTGACCAGTCTTCAACAAATGAAGATAGTATTATAAATGCAACAGAAAATAGAGTAAGGGATGACTTAACCCCAGAAGGGAAATATTTTTACCTGTAGTGTAAGTAAAACTAAGATTCAGAAGCACATTCTCAGAACATCTTAGCTTTACCATGTCAAGTGGTAACCAGCACTATGGCAATGGATATAGTTTCACTGTGTAGGATGTAAAACAAAATACATGAATAGGAATACAGTGGGTTTAAGGGCTGAAGAAAGTACGTAAGTATTGAATTAATGATAACTGGACAATTAACTTGACAGAAAATGTAATAATTGTGGGAGAAAAATACTGAGAAGGGAAGAGTAAAAGAAAAAAAATGGTAGCGCTAAAGGAATTTGATAATATTGGTGCAGATATTCAGTATTAAAGCACTTTTCCATGTGGGATGCAATGAGGGTAGAGAAAATATGGAGTCTGTAAAAACTGACTGGGTAAAAAAGTTACTGATACCATAGGAAGTGAGAATGATTAAAGAAGCGTTGGGCTTGTATGTAATAATAGATAGCATAAATTTGTATTAACAAGATAATACAGGGCGAACACAGAGAGGGTAAAATGCAGGTTGACTAGGCAGAATTGCAGAAAGTGAAAGTAATGGAATGTGAATAAGCACTAGCTGTGGAAAACAATGAACATGGTCAGAACAATGAAAGTAATAGTTTCGGGGGGGGGGGGTGCTATTAAGAAATTTCTGCACATTTATACGATTTCAACCTGTTCACAGATTGTGATTTTTGAGCTTTGTGAAAAATAAAAGCAACCACCACCACAAGTTGTATATACAACCTGATAGGATACACCACCAATAAAGTTAATGTATTTTTCCTGCACTTGCACAACAAAGTTCTGGAAAAGATCAATGTCAAATACTTTGCATACCTTAAAAGGTAAAGGTCTGCCCAGTAACTTCTGTACTGCCTTCACACTTGCAGAAGTTTCAGATGGACTACACAGATAGCTCTGAATACTCAAGACAGCTGCTTGAACCTCCTGAGGTAACCTTGATTGAAGAAAAAAAAAATCATGAAATACTCGCTCACCATATTCAACATGAATCATCTACTTAAAATGAACACTGTTGTATATTAGTGAAAAAGGGGTCATATAATCATACATCCAAAACAACTGAACACCTATCATACAAGGTTTACAAAAATAACAGAGGCAGAGGAACTCTCAAAGCTTGTGAACAAATCCCATCTTGTTTCCTTAGTCGGTCAAATGCAGCCTGTAGCACTGATAATAGTGAAGAAGGTAAAAACAAAAATCACTAAAAGATGCCAGAGTGTAACAAACAGATGCTTCAATAAATACGATGGCAACAGTCACAGTAATAAGTGTAATGTCCATAAACAACCACACCAGCAACTAGAGGTAAAATACTAGCTAGGAAAAGGCCACAACTACATGGCTACAGAAAAAATAAAGTAACATTTGCCAGTTTACTTTTCACATACTGCGTTTTCATAAGAATAATGCCTTTGAGGGGTAAGGGAATTACTTCCGACTGGGCACATTTAATAACAGTAGCAAAGATAGTCAAATGTTCAGTATGAAGGCTCACTTGATATAATCATCACTTCAAGGCATTAATTCCTATTATACAATGAAAGCAGGTTTATTTTTTAACAAGAGACTTGCTCTCTAAGCATGTACGCCTGTGAGCTACTTAGATATCTCATGGCCTAAACAATTAAATTCAAGAATTCTTTTATGTACAAATCTTTTATCCCTTCCTCTATTAGCCATCTACTCTCCCCATGTTTGCCCTACTGGCTCCCATTCTTTCCTCTTTGGCCACCAGGGATAGGACCTTTACACAAAAGATAGATGGAGTTTTCATAATGCAGCAGCCTTGTAACATGCTGGCTCCAAGCTCACTACGAATAAGTTTGTATAGGTCACAGACACAAATGCCCCACCTCCATGGTGACATGCCTGCCAAGGAGCCTCCAAACTCCTGGGGTATGTTACTGGGACATTATGAGACTACGTCTGACCTACGCAGGGGCATCTTCCTGTGGTTCCAACCTCACATCAGCCTGCTGTGCACTACTGAAATTTCTGATATCACCACCGGCCAAACAAATTTGTTTGAAAACAAGGTGGCGTTTTTTTTGAGTGGACAAAATCATTTCACTTTATCTCCCATTGCTGATTTCTTCAGGGCCAGTACTCGAGTTCTGGCTGCCTACATCACATTTAGGGCTCCATTACTCTATGCCATTTAGCTGGCTTATGAACAAGATGGTGCAATGACAGTATCTCTTAGTTCAGCACTGCAGTGCATGGTTTTTAACAGCTGCCAAAGAGCTGTACTGCATAGTGATGTCTTTAATGAGCAAACATACCAGACAGACTATCAAATCTATTAAGATACTTAAAGCATGGAATAATAACTATTACTTTGTCTATAACATTATGCATGAGTGATTGTGTTCATAGGAGCGAGACTGAGACTATTGTGTTATTCAGTATCTTTCAAACTGCACACATTTGATACACCTACGCTGTTGGCTTTTGAACCTCTGAAGTTGTGCTTGAGATGATAGCAATTTTATGAGAGACACTGTCACTCTATAGAGTGCCTCATGCTTTAAATACATCATCATCTAGAAGATAGTTGCAGCAAAATAAAGTACAGTTGTACACTTACCATAAATGTAGATGTTCGAGTGTCTTCACTGTTGCAGTCATCACATTTGGGTTATCTGCCTGCAGGTAGCCCTCAGCCGGCCTGAATACCAGAGTCTTCAGATTTCTGCGTCGGATGCTGTCAGGGGTAAAAAAATGCAGCCGACGCCATTACATCAGTTTTTCTTGCCCTAGATGTCAGGTGCCCCCACAATAGGAAGCAATTATATGGTATGGAACACCCCCATCAAAAAGCAAATACACAAGAAAAAATAAATATACCAACAAGAAGGAAAGGTAGAGCCAAGAGAAGTCAAGGGGCTGGAGGGAGGGTAACCAGGACTGCAACAGTGAATACACTTGAACATCTACATTTATGGTAAGTGTACACAATTGTACTATGTTCTTCGTGTTTCACTGCTGCAGTCATCACATTTGGGTTAATTCCCAAAGCTAAGGAAGGGAGGAGGAAGTTAAAGAGCATTAGGGCCAGCTATTAAGCCCTGCAAGACTGCAGTGGCAAATCCAGCTCTGGATTTAGAAAATATAGGCATGTGGTAATGCTTGGTGAAGGTATGTGCAGAGCTCCAAGATGCAGTTTCTAGGATGTCCCGGGTAGGGACTCCTCTGAGAAGTGCCGCAGAGGTAGATGCAGCCCTGGTGGAATGTTCTCTTTTATCCCCTGTGGGGTAGGTTTTCCATGGTGCTTGCAGCAGAAATGAATGCAATGGGCTATCCATTTGGAAATGGTTTGCTTTGAAATGGCCTTCCCCTCTGCCCCTGCAGCGGAGCCAACTAGCAGCTGTACAGATTTTCTAAGAGGTTTAGTCCTGTCCAAATAGAATCGAAGTTGCTTGTGCACGTCCAGAGAGTGCAGTATTCGTTCCTCTTTGTTTTGTGGATTAGGGAAAAAAGTAGGCAAATGAATGGACTGATTTAGGGCCACACTAGATACCACCTTGGGCATAAAAGAAGGATTAGTCCTGAGGGAAACACTGCCCGCATGGAAGATAATTAAGAGTTCCACTGCCATGAGGGCCTGTAATTCAGACACTCTTCTTGCTGAAGTGATGGCTAGAAGGAAGGCTGTTTTCCAAGAAAGGAATTTCACCTCTGCTGTTACAGCTGGCTCAAAGGTGGGAAGAGTGAGCTTTTCCAATACAAGGTTAAGGTCCTAGGCTGGAGTGGGAGATATCCTTGGGGGGTGTCAACTTTTTGGCCCCTCTAAGGAATTGTATGCGCTGAAATTGCAGAGGCATGAATATGAATAGACTAGAAGGATAGGCCCTTGTGGAGCATTTCTGTTAAGTACTCCAGAATATGAGGTAAGCTGGGCACCGTTGTGCCCATCCCCTGAGCCTGGCTCCAGGAACAGTATCTTCTCCACTTTTCAGCATAGGATTTTCTAGTACTAGGCCTCCTTGCCTCCAGAATGACATTCAACACCTGCTTAATGAGGGATGCTAGAGGATATCTCAAGGAATTAGCCAGGCTGCAAGGTTCAGAGTTTGAAGCTAAGGGTGCAGAATCTGGCCTGCCTGCTGGGGCAGCAGGGAAGGGGTCTGAGGCAGGTGCCATGGCTGTAGCAGTGTCATACTGCGCAAGAGGGGGTATCAGTGCTGGCATGGCCAAGTCTGGTGCAATCAGTATTGTCCGTGGTCTGTCCTGTTTGATCTTTAGTAGAACCTTCGAGAGGAGAGGCAGAGGGGGAAAGGCATACACAGAGAGGCTTTCCCAGGTAAAGGAGACGGCGTCCACATTCCAAGCTTGACTGTGGAGAGTTCTTGTGCGGAATTTGTTTAACTGGTAGTTCTGAGGGAAGGCAAACAGGTCTACCTCTGGAGTCCCCCATTTGCTCCTCAAGAGGTTGAATATTTTGGGTTCTAGTTTCCATTCGTGTGGGTCCATGAGATTTCTGCTTAAGTAGTCTGCCAGAGAATTTAGTTTTCCTGGCAGGAATTGTGCTTGCAGGTGTACTTGGTAGCTCATGGCTGTGTTCCACAGAGCCATGGCTAGTCTGCAGAGACGGCACTAGTGGGTTCCCCTCTGCTTGTTTATGTACCACATAACTGTGGTGTTGTCTGTCTTTACCAATAGTTGTCCTGGAAGAATACAGTCTTTGAAAGCTGTCAGAGCATTCTGTACAGCTAACATTTCTATTTGATTGATATGCAGGTGCATCTGTCTTGGGTTCCATTTGCCCTGAATGCACTGCCCTGCCATTTGAGCCCCCCATGCATAGTCTGATGCATCTGTTGCTAGGGTTTGGGCGGTAGGGGGTAGAGTGAAAGGGAGTCCCTTGTTGTGGTAGCAGGCCTCTGCCCACCAAAGGAACTCTGTCTTCATACAAGGAATGATAGAAATCATTGTTTCCAGGCCTTGAGAATGTTGACACCATATGCTTTTTAGATACCATTGGAGTTTCCTCATATGCAGTCTTGCATATGGAATTAGTAGAATGCAAGAGGCCATGAACCCCAGAGCTTGCAGTATTTTCCTTGCAGATAGCTGGGGTTTTGTGGCCAATAGTTTGAAGTAGGTTGTCAAATAAACTTGTTTCTCCAGAGTGAGGAATACCATCCGGAAAGTTCTGTTAAAGCTTGCTCCCAGGAATGCAATCTGTTGGCAGGGTACTAGGTGAGATTTCTTTTCACTGATGGTGAGGTTAGAAGTTTCTTTACGAATGCCAGGTGTTGTAATAGCAAGTCCTGGCTTTCTGCCTGACTCAGACAATCGTCCAAGTATGCGTAAATTTGAATATTTCTCTGCCTGCAAAAAGCAATGGCTGGTGCTAGACACTTTGTGAACATCATGGGTGCAGTAGATAAGCCAAAGGGAAGTGCAGACAACTGAAAGTGCATGGAGCCTGCCCTGAAACGTAAGTATTGTCTGCAGGATCCTCTTATTCGGATGTGCAGGTAAGCTTCTATTAAGTCTAGGGATTCCAGCCAGGCATCCTTGGCTAGCATAGGAAGAAGCTGCTGAACAGTTAGCATTTTGAATTTTGGAATTACAGAAAGGTGTTGAGAATAGGGAGGTCCAGGATAGGACGCCAGGAGTTGTCTTTTCTGGGTACCAGAAAAAGTCTTGAATAAAAACCTTGCCCCCTTTGTTCTGATGGGACAAGATGAATAGACCAGATACTGAGAAGAGAAAACCTGCTGTTGGGCCTCCGCTCATTGATTTGGGGTTAGGTCTGGCCAACCACTTGGGGTTGGTAGTGTGTGGAAGTGGAATCTGTATCCTTGGGAAACTACGTTCAAATCCCATTTGTCCTGGGTAATGAGTTCCCTGTTTTTTGCATGCAGGGCGAGCTTTCCTCCTAAGGGAACAGGTAGTTGAGCAGGGCTTGGAAGGGTTAAGGCCAAGTCATTGTGCCATTTTTCCATAGGGGGGTGGCTTACTACTCCCCGCTTTGGTACTGGGAGCCCCCCACTGCTTAGATCTGTGCGTAGCCTGAGACTGTAGCCGAGGTGGTCTACTGTTCCTGGGTTTGGACTGAGAAGGCCTGGAAGGGACTGGAAAGGACCAGTTCTTTGAAGGCCAATGTCTACTGAATCTGGGAGGCTGTACTTGCAGGAAATCTTTAATAGTTTGCATAGATTTAGCTTTTTCCTACATCCTTTTGAGGACTTCTTTGTTGCCAAAAAGGCGGTCTTGGTTTAAGGGAGCATCCAGTAATTTAGCTTTAACATGATCTGGCAAGTGTTGTTCCTTGAGCAAAGCATGCCTTCTAAGTACAGACCCAGTGACAGCAGCCCTGCAAGATGCTTCTAAAGCGTCAAAACCACATTGCAAAGTATGTACACCAACTTGTTCTGCAGAATGCATTAATTAAATCTTGTGATTCTTTGCGTTTAGCACAGTCAGGAATCAACATAATTTTCTGTTTAAGTAGTCCCATAATATGCTGCTGATACTTTAACATATGAAACTGGCAGTTTAAAGCCCTAATGGCCAAAGTAGCAGAAGTCTATACCTTCTTACCCCATCTGTCTAAGGCTCTAGAATCTCTATCAGAAGGGGTAGGATTTTTGGCAGCAGTAGCCTTAATGCCTTTTGGTCCTTGGGAAATGGTCTCTGGATCCGCAAAAGAATTCTTGAAGATGAAATTGTGAGAGTCATGTACTCGGTACTACCGGTCAGGTTTTCTTTTAGCTGGAGACAAAGTGTCTTGGGTAAGGCTAGATTCCAAGAAAGCATCATCTACAATGTCCAGAACAGGAGGGATAGCTAAAAACCTGTGTTGAGGCAGGAGTAAGAATTCCCCAAGTCTCTTTTTGGACTCATGCTGGCTTTCCCAGCACAAATGCTCCCTAAGAATATGCAAGGTTTCACCGAAAGAAAAATTTCTGGAGGGGAAGCAGAGGGAATGGAATCCTCTGCATCAGAATCCTCATAAGTAGATAAGGGCAAATCCTGGTAATCAGAAGGAGCAGAAATATCAGATTCCTGATCAGAAGAATCAGAAAGAAAATCAGTTCTAGGTCTCTTGGAGGGTGAAGGCTGGCTTCCCCTAATTAAGGTAATAAGATCTTCAGCCATTCTAAATGTTTGTTTTTGAGGCATATGGGCCTGAGCTTGCGGTTTGGTCTTCTGTTTTCTAGGCATAGTACAAGTTTTTGGCCTGAGGACTTTGGAACTTCTGGATGGAAACAATGGCATTGGTTTAATATGAATGTTTGTAGGCCTCAATGCACCCTCAGAAGCCGGTGCCTGCACAGCGGCTCCGGATCCATCCAAGGTAGAGACATCCACAGGTTCCATAGTCGAAGAAGCATCTCACGGCATACTGGACTCCAAATGGGTCTCAGTAGAGGCCTGTGAATCTGAAGTAGCGGTTATCAGGGGCTACGAACGTGCCTCACTGAGTACCAGCGGACTGGTGACTAGCTTAACGGAAGCGTTTTCGGCAGTTTTGGACCTATGCCGTCAGTCTCTGTCTTTATCCTTACATTTTTTCGGAAGATCGGTAGTTGGATGGCTTAACGAAGCCATTTTGGAGTATGTAAATCGAGTACAAAAGTAATTGGCTGCAAAAATGGCCCGATGACGAATAGTTTGGGCGTTGAACAAGGCACAAAACCAACAGCGAGGGACGTCATGGTCTGGGCCTAAACAGGGGATGCAGTAAGAATGAAAATCTCTATGAAGTATTTGCTTTCCACAGATAAGACAATTGTTAACTTTTACTGACATCGGTTGGAGCACGAAAAAGGATTCCAAACGGGTACTGATCTTTTTTGAAGACTTCGGGTCTGAAACTCGAAAATGAAAATTTCAGGAGACGGCCCACCGGCACTTGCGAACTGCTACTGCTTCGGGCACCACACGGCAAAACAGACTGTAATGGCATCTGCTGCATGTTTTATATCCCTGACGTCAGGGAAGAAGTGACAGCATCCAACGTAGAAATCCGAAGACTCTGGTATTCAGGCTGGCTGAGGGCTACCTGCAGGCAGATAACCCAAATGTGATGCCTGCAACAGTGAAACACAAAGAACATCAACCCAGCTCAAAGGACAAGTGGGCAACTTTTAATGGCCAAGGGAAATGCTATACTGTACAAATAAAGGAACAACCTATGGTAACAATGTGCATTACTTTAGAATATAATCTTCATAACTGTGAACAAATGCAGTTGACCAAACTTGACTATACCCTAAAATGACACGCTCTCCAAGATGAATAGTTCTTATACTATGGCTACCTCATGTTAAAGGTTCCTCATGTACAGATGAAGCAATTATGCAAATATTGAGCACGTGACAATTCTGCTGCTGCCAAGTAATCTCAAAGTTATAAAAGGATCTACATACCTCATGAAATACTACAGTGCTTTAACAAAATAAGGTGTGCTGCCTTGGCTCTGTGAAATACAAGAATACCACCTTGACTATAATTCAGAGTGTGATCATTGCCTTGGGTGCTGTAATGACTGTGGATGTGAATGGGAGTTAGTGACTGACAACTCAACCATTCTGGGGGGATGGAGTTTGTATGGCCTGATACTCTGCTAACCACAAAAGAAAGGCTGCAGAATTACAGAAGCAACCATTGGATTAGTGAGGGTCCAAGCTGTGAGGAGACGTGCTTGTAGACATTTGTAGAACAGCAGTGAACAAAGCAGCCACTGGCTGTTGCAGGGAAGGGCTCGGTGTTGGGAGAGGGGAGCTCGCAGGAATTGGAAGGACAACCTTCTCATTAACAATAAAAGACTCGCCTTCTGACAGAAAATGAGTGGGGAACAAAGAGGCTGCTTGGTTCTTACCCAAGTCGGGGAAACAAATGGGACTGGCTCTCCCTTCATGCAGGAGGAATGACCTGGTCTATTTGGTACAGGTGGTTGCTGTTTCATGGAGTCTGTGTTGGGGGGAAAAAAAAAAAAAAAGATATAGAAGTAAGGCATCTTCTCCACCTTAAATACAGTTTAACTGACTAAAAAGTATAAGTTGTGTAACTGGAAGTTGATAATCAATAGTCTACTGAGTAGTAAACTTTATACTTTTAAGACTACCTGACCAAAAAAAACAAACATTTTGGGAAGGGGTCTTTAGTCCAAGGTGCCGAAGACCAATTTGTTTCTCAGGGAGCGCACATTTTGCCCAACTGATCCCAACAGCAACCGACACTGTTGAAGGAAGGAAGGTGGGGATAGGTAGGGTACTCACTCCAATCCCAGGAGTAGGAGGATAGGACAAGATGGAAGAAAAGGGTACTGCAACACTGATCTAACAAACACCTAAAATTATGGTAATTTACCAGTACAATTGTACTATGTTCTTCATAAGTCAATATTGCAGTGCTTCGTCTTCAATGAACTCCTAAAGCTACGTTACTTGGTAGGGTTGAAGAGCACTCTGTGCCAGAGATAAAAGCGCTGCAGGACTACAGAGGCAAACCTGGCTTTGGCTCTAGGAACAGCACCAAGGCGGCAATATTTGGGGAAGGTGTGCACAGAATACCAAGTAGCCATTTCTACGATGGCCTGGGTTGGAGTCCAGTTAAAGAATGCTATGGTGGCTGCCTCTTTTCTGGTTAAATGAGTCCCAATTCTACCATGTATTTGTCTGTGAAGGTTGTGTAACAAAATTTAATGCAGTTTTCAGTTTTGAGATGATGAGCTTTACCTCTGCTCTTTCCTCTATCTTCTGCAAATGCCACCAGAAGTTGTTCAGATCTATTTGGAAGTCTAGTCCTGTGGTGTTAAAACCTTACATGCCTGTGCACAAGTGAGTGTAGAAATCTCTCTGCTCATTTTTTTTTTTGGGGGGGGGGGGCATAGAAGGTGCACAGCCTGGCTCAAGAAAATTTCTGATACCACCTTGGGAATAAAGGAAGGGTTAATTCTAAAGATTACTCAGTTCCTGCAGATAAGGGCATGCTGCTCAGATATACACCTGGCTGATGTAAAACCCAGGAGCAGGGCAGTTACTGAAGTAGTTTAAGGGGGCAGAAGCTGCTGGCTCAAAATGTAGGAAATGCTAGCTTCTCTAGTATGTAATCTTTAAGTCCCAAGTGGGTGCAGATTCTCACTTGGGGGTCCTGAGATGCGAAACTCCTTTCAGAAACTGCTACAGAAGGGGGATAAGTATATTACAGCTGGGCTGCATGATGTCATATATACCCCCTCCCCCTGCCATTGTCATCAGAAACCCCCGAGTGACTGGCTAGGAGTAGAAGACATTATACGAGGAACACAATTTCATCCCTGGGCAAAAAGGTTTTTGGGTGAACTTTGAGTTTGTTCTCAGGAAAAATAACCCTATGCAAGGCATCAGTTGGGATTTCTGGAAATTCAGGTTAATGCCTACCTTCTGAAAGCAACCCATGGGGATTTACACTACTGAGAATAATGCTGCAAAAGAAGCTGCCAGAAATAAGCAGTCCTTAACAAGGACTCCCTTATGTCTGCAAAATGCAATTACTGATGCCAGATATTTGATAAACACTCTGGGAACAGAATATAAGCGAAATGACAATGCACAGTCTCAAAGTTTTAGCAAGTCGGGACTTCCAAGATAGATGCACACTGATAAACAGGTTGATTTCAGCTCTCCCACTAAGAAAACAAAATATGAAACGTGTCACTGAAGCTGTCAGTTTGGGTACAATTTAGACAATGGCTAGTAATTACAATAGAAGACAGAAAAGAAGAAATTGGGAGAATCTGAGAGAAAAATCAACCAGAAAAGGAAAGGACAAAACTCTGAATTGGAAGGATCCTGCAGTTGTTCAAAAAAAAAGTTCAAGTTTCAGCTTTGGTACAGAAGATGACTTCTAATAATTTAGAAGAAAAAAAACAAATCCAACTCAGACATAATTAAATTAATGAAGCACTGAAGGAAGACAGGAAAAATAGAAGAAATGTTAAACAGCTATTCAGATGAATGCATAAAACAGCAAACAAATGTTGAAATAAAGAAAAGGCTGCCTAAATATAAGGCTTCTCAAAAACAGGTGTTAAAACTAGAGTTAGAAGACAGAGCACAAAAAGAAAAGCTAATATTTTCTGCTATACCCAGGTAATTAGAAGAAACAGGCTGTATTAATTTTATGAAGTACAAATAAGCAAATGGGCAGGTGTTCCACAGCAGGATTTGTTAATTGAAATGGTGCAGCATGTGTATGCTTCAAACCTAGCCATATGAAAGCGGCCAAGACATACAATAGTAAAGTTGCATTCAAACCAGTAGAAAGAGTTGATCTACACAAAACTGTGGTAGAAATGAAAAGAATTAAAACTGGAGATAACAATGTTTGTAGAAAATGATTATTCACTGTACACTAAGTAGAAGAGAAGCACATTTATCCAAGGAATCAGGGAATGTTAAGAGTGTGATACTCAAGCTGCTATATCCAGCTGTCTTATGAATATTTTTTTTTCTAGGAAGACCAAAGACATTTTTATGAAGAACAAGCTAAGGAGAAAATAAAGTTTATCCTACAAAGTGAACTAGCAAGCAGAACGGGACTATGCTTCTTAACTTTCTGACAACAAAGCATATATAGAGACTTCCACTGAAACCTTTTCTATTGTTCCAAAGAAAAACATTTGAAAGAGAGAAAAAGCACATGAGATGACTACAATAATCAAGAGTATATCAGACTTGAACCAGAGACTAGTGTTAGAAGATGGAGATGACTAGGAAGACCAGCAACACTGAAATTAGTGAATAAATGAGAGACTACAAAGCATCAATCGTGCTGGATGATGGAATAGATGTATCAAATATAGCTTTCCAAGAAAAACTTGTTGAGAAATGGAATTTTGCTGGTTTTGTTAAACCTCTGGGCGACTTGTAAAGCATATACTCCACTTTACATTATTATGCTTAGATGGATACTGAAGGGAATGAAGCAACTAAGTGAAACTATTTTTGTTTTTAATATTTACATAAAAAATTTCAGAATGTAAACTGCATGTTATATTGTAATACAGTTTTAGACAGTATGCAGTCAGTAGTATTTTAAACACAGAGGGATATTTAAAATATGAGATTGGAGGAGTTTCATCAGTGGCTGCTGTTTATATTTAAGATGCTAAACACAAAGCATTTATTTTTGTTGTAAAATGTACAGGTTTTAGAATGTAACAAGTTAAAAAAAGGTGGGTCACAGGAAAGTGACTGTGAACTCCACACAGAATAAGGCCACTGCCCGCAACACTACAGTTACTCCTTACAGAGCAGACCCATTTGGTAAGATACCACTGATATTCCAGATGCAAACATAATACAGAAAACAGCCAAAGTAGACATACAGTAATTTCAGCTGTTAGGCAGATTGCAGAGCACCAGTGTTCATTCAAAACACTACTTCAGTAAAAGCCTCAAAAAACATCAACAAACCAGCAGTACTTCAGAAAATATACAAACTTCAGCAGTGTTCCCTCAGAACATAAAACATTATCCAGTTAAAAGCAAAGTACTTCATCAACTCCACAAACGTTTAAGTTTCCAGTGTGATGTCACACAGACAAGAAGCAAGAAAAAGTTTAAAAAGCTGTAAAGGACAGAAAATAATCATAAAGTAATGTAAGAATTTATAAACTTTTTCAGTCGTACAGCAATCATCAAAAAAGTTTAGCTACATCAATTAGGGTACATTTTATAAATATGTCAACCAATATTTCTACAGTAATGACACCAGTAAATGTTTAGTTTCAAGTTAAAAATTGGGTAAAGCAGTAACTGTGTTCCAGAAATGTTCATTTAAATTTAAAGGTCATTAGTTCTGGAATGTTGCATCTTTCCAGACACAGAAGGATTAAATCACAGAAGCACAGTGCAACAGGCACACTATCGCATGTTTTGCAGAATGAGCCAGCTTCTGTTAGTAATTCTTGTTTACAGTTTTCAGACATCAGTGTAAATGTTACAGTATATGTAATCCAAGGGTTAAGTCTTGGTACAATTTCAAATACAAATGTTCAGAATGTAATAAATTCTAGTTTAAATGTAATTCAAAGTACAGAGTTAAGTATCAGTATTGTAACTACAGATGTAAACACAATGTACGTAACATGCAGATTTCCTGACCAAACAAACTAAACATTTGTAATGTCTCAAGTTCACTTCATTTCAAATATAGATGTTCATAATGTCATAATGTCTAGTTTACTGTTTTCAGAAGCCGGTGCAGATATTGCACTGAGGGGGGATAAGAGGGGTCAGAGTGCAGATTTTGATTAGTCAAAGTAAATACCAGCATAAGTGCTATACAGATTTCAGGGCAAAGTAAAGAAAACCTGCATACCTTACCTCAAAAGTCAATGTTATTACTAGTGTTTCAAGGAGAAATAAAGAGAAACAGCTTTCCATAACTCAAGTCAATGTTGCTGCTAGTTCTTTATCTTTGTCTGGGATGACATGCTTGACAAGCCACACTGCTTCGCAAGGGACGGCTTGCACCCGTCACCCCTGGGCTTCCGGATATTGGCAAAGGCTCTTGCCACCCCCATAGTGCCTTTTTTAGGCAAGGCTCAAATGATAAACCTACCGCCCTAGAAAACAAAAATGGAGAAAAACTAAGGGTAATACTGCTCAATACCAGAAGTCTAAACCTCAAGATGCACGCCCTCGAAGCCCTCCTCAGTATGGAGAACATCGATGTCTGTGCTGTGACTGAAACCTGGTTCAAGGCTCCTGAGAGCACCCCAGCACTATCAGGTTATACCTCATATCATGCTTTCCGGCCCCAAAATCTGGACCGAACCACAAAAGGAGGGGGAGTATCCATATTCATAAAGGATACCCACACCTCCAGGTTAGTGGCAACGCACGAAGCATCGGAGACCATCCAGGTGCAATTAACCATAGGTAAAACTGCCCTACAGTTTGTAACATGCTACAGACCACCTTCTCAAACTCAGGAAACCCACACAGCCTTCCTGAAGACACTGGAGAGTATGAATGTCTCTCCAAACACCATCATATTGGGTGACTTCAACTACCCAAACATAGACTGGGAACATTACTCAAGCCCCAACACCCTAGCCCAAAGGTTCCTTGAGTTCATAAACTCAAATGCTATGGAACAACTAGTCACCATTCCCACAAGAGGAGAAAATATACTAGACCTGATCATCACAAACATGGGGACAAAATGCTCCACACGGAAGTATATCCCTCATTGGTGAGATCAGACCATAAATTAATCTCACTGGAGATCCACATCCGCCCCCACCCCAGCAAAAGACCACAGTGAAGAACTTCTCAAAAGCAAACTTCACACTTCTTAAGACTGGAGTGGTATCCTTCAAGGCCCCGAGCCAGTGGAAACCACAACCCACACAGCTGAAACCCTTACAAATGCCTTCTCTGAGCACCTCCAGGAATGTATGGATCAAGCAATCCCTAATAAAATCAAGACCCTTTCCACCAAAGCAGGCACCGGTCTGATGGACCCCAGCCATAAACAAACTCTACAATAAGAGGAGAAAGCTACTACATGACAGAGCAAAATCCCTAAAAGGGAAGGCATCTCTGATCAATACTAGCAAAAAACTACGATCACTCATAAAATCATCCAAGGCCAACTTTGAGAGAAAAATCGCTAATGACACAAAAGACAATCATAAAGCCTTCTTTAGCTATGTTAGAAACCTGGGTGGAAACTCCCAGATATGCTCAGAATTAGTCCAAAATGATAAAAAAATCACTGAACCCACAGACATTGCCGACATACTGGCAGGCAGGTTCAGTGCAAATTTCTCCCCTCCCTCTCCCCCAAAAGGAGAAATATCTATCCCACCAGAGTCTAGCCTCCCAAACATCTCAGATGCCCAGGTGAGAGCTGCTCTCTCTAAAGCAAAAACACAGCATCAATGGGACGAACGGTGTCCCCGGCTGTGTGCTACTCGAACTCAGTAAGGAACTAAACCCACACATAAGGATGCTGTTTTATCTTAGCAGTACTACAGGATACGTGCCAAAGAATGGCGTCGGCAACTGTGGTCCCACTCCACAAAGGCGGTGCTTCTACGGACCCTGGAAATTACCGCCCCATAAGCTTGACGAGCCTTGTCTGCAAAGCTATGGAGAGGATCATAATGGAACTCATAAATAAAGACATTGGGGACCTACAGACACTGGATCCTACCCAATTTGGCTTTGTCAAGGGCAGATCCTGCCTCTTGAACTTGGTCGACTTTTTCAAAACAGTCACTAAGGCCATTGATGAGGGTAAGGCAGTTCACACAGCCTACCTTGACTTAGCAAAAGCATTCGACACAATACCCCACTCGGGCATCATAGAAAAGCTCACCAGCTTAGATGTAAACCCATATGTCACAAGATGGGTTGCAAACTGGCTCAAGGACAGAACACAGAGGGTTAGAGTTGCTGGTGCCATGTCAGACTCTAAGCCGGTCCTGGCGGTGTCCCACAGGGCTCAGTCCTGGGCCCCTCTTGTTCGGCATTTATTTTTCTGAAGTGCAGGCAAACATAGGGGATTGTGGCTGACAAATTTGCAGATGACTGCAAACTGGGCACCATAACTGACACTCCATCAGACACAGACATCCTCCAGAGAGGTCTCATAGAAATGGATAACTGGTGCCAGAGCCATGGCCTTAAGCTAAATGCCAAAAATGTATAGTCATACCCTTTGGGAAAAACAAGGTAACCCCTAATTACCACATAGGTGGTAATCCATTAAACACGGAAGAAGTTATCAGGGACCTGGGGACCCAAGTTGACAGTAACCTCTCTTTTGACACTCACATTGCCAAAGTGGTTAGGAAGACCTTCTACATTGCCCACCTGATCATGAAGGGATTCACATCCAGATCAGGAGAGGTCATTGTACCCTGTACTCTTCACTTATCAG
Organism: Protopterus annectens; assembly: GCF_019279795.1. NCBI lineage: Eukaryota > Metazoa > Chordata > Ceratodontiformes > Protopteridae > Protopterus > Protopterus annectens. The sequence goes on from NC_056725.1 coordinate 1,387,910,808, forward strand.
ACCAATGATTGAGTATAACGCCCCATTCGAATGTACCTTACCCGACACCTGCAGCAGTTGGAAAGACCCCAAAAGTTCCTCACCAAAAGGATAAAGGGGCTCAAACATATGTCATACGATGCCCGACTGAAGAAACTCCAACTCTATTCAGTCGCATACCGTCTGCTCAGAGGTGATCTGTGCCTGACATACAAGGCCATGTCCAACCCGGAATTAATGGACATGCTCCACCTCAAAAAATCCAAATCCACCAGAGCCACGAGAGCAAGAGACTTAAACCTCAACACGGATATAAATAGGACGTGCTGGAGGGACAGATTCATCACCCAGAGACTCCCTACACTATGGAACAGAATCCCAGTCCATGTGAGGCAGAGCCCCTCACGGACTCTGTTCACGAGAAATCTTGACGAGTGGATGGGAGATCGTAGGTTTACCCCGGGAATCATCTCTGTATCACTGCTGGAGAGGCACAGCAAACTAATGGGTATAGTATTCTCATCCTAAGGGGTGGTGAAAGCCACACACATTCTGGCTAGGCTTATAAATGCCCTAGGGCAGATAGCCTAGTATGAACCTATGAACCTATAAAAAAGGATTTTCAGCTCATCTATAAAGGGTGTGGCAGTCCAGAATCAAACTAGATTATTTATCTGTTATTGTTTAAGGTTGAAATTAATGACACTATTTCTTTGTTTATATAAAATTAAAGAATAATGTACTTGTTGCGTCTTTCGGCTTTTCCCAGTTAGGGGTCGCCACAGTGGAACTCCTGTCCGCTAATGACAGGCAGTTGATTTTTACATGCTGAATTGCCAGCCCTAACGCACAACCTTCAACAAAGGTACGCCCATTCACGCATGTCTCCAAGCAGAAGACGCTCTAGCGGAGAGTCGAACCGGTCAGCGTCTTACTGTGAGGCGACAACGCTACCGCAGCACCACCACCGCAGATAAAGAATAATGTACTGGTTAATACAAACAAATCAACTTCAGTTACAAACAGACCTTTATTAAAGGACACAAATGCAGCTTTGTCAGGATTTAAAGGGTCAAAGGTTACAGCAGTTAACAGTTTGAAGAGTAACAACTCCATACTAGGTATGGACATGTCAGAGTTGTATGTTTTAGACTTCAGCAGCAACATTTTATGGAAAAATTAAAATGCTACAGAATGCACAGTAGTGCACACAGATGGTACCTGTACACATTTGCATGTGTAGATTGTGCATATGTACAGAATTTAAAGAACTGCTTATGACAAGAACATACAGATTTACATGTTAAAGATGAAATAAATTCCAATTCAGCTGACAGTTGAAGTGCTCAGAAAGATGTACTGGAAATGGTCAGTGAGAAGAAAAGGTAACAAAAATGCATTTATCATTCTGGAAACACATGTTGTTTAGGGTATACCAGAAATGACAGTCAAGTTAATTTGCAGAATAAAGGGTTTACAGTTAAAGATTTGGCAAATGAATTTTTTGTGTTGTAGTTTTGTTTAGCAGATATTACTACCATAATGCACAGGTCTTAAAGTGCTACAATACATACATATCTCAATACAGACAGAAAAAACAAGCATTCACAGATATGATGTTTTGCTAGTTTGCAGAATGTGAAACAAATTCAATGCTACATTTTAGAAGTGGGAGTACAGTTAAAAGTTCAGATCACATGCAAGAAAAGAGTGCATCATAAATATGTCATTAAAGCCACAGGTTCATCTCCTATGTTACACTTGTATAAAGAGCAAACAAGTAAAGTTCCAGAATTAGATTAGTTCAGCACTAGTAATAAAATGTGTCTATATAAACATTTCAAGACTGTATAGATTTCATGGAGAAATTGCAGTTTATGAAATTACAGGCCAGCTCAGTGACCTGAATTAAAGACAGTACTGTGTGCCATAAAACAGTATGGTAAAGATCAATGTAACATTCTTAGTAACAGTTTATGCAGTTACAGGTCTTACTATTTAGCTAAGAAAAATTGTAGACAGTAATGATAAACCCCTGCAGCATTCAGTAGCACTGAAAAAATTAAAGGTCAGCTAAAGGAACGGCTACGTTAAGACAGTGGGTAGAGTTTCACACACAGAACATTATGTTAGGCCCTGGGGCTCACAGAGTAAACAAAGTTAGCTCAGCAGTTAAGATTAACTTTATACAGGTGCAGAAATGCAAAAAATGTTGAAATGTTAATAAAGTGTTAGATTACTACTATAGTTTCACCTGAAATTATAACAAGAATAAACAATGCCACTGAGGTTTCTGTTTGATTTAGTAACAAAGTTACAGCCTTTCCATTTCACTGTAGTATATTATCAGATCAGTTACAGGCTTGCAAGAATGTATTTATTAGTAAAAATAAGTTATGTACTTACTATAACATTCCATCTGAATTGATGCTTTTCATTTATCTTCAATCTGAGGGACTCTGATCCAGTATGGATCCGACTCGGCCACACACTCCAGCATTGGATACAAAGTCCTAGCTCCATCCCTACCCATAATGCCCCGGTCTCCCTCCACCCCTCAGATCAAGTTTGTTGCAGAACAGCAGCATCCCAACCTAGAAAATTATGCCAATAAACCAAGCATTACTCACAAAGGGCTTAGCAAAGGACGAGCAAGCCAGGGTTAGGGGGCTACGTCTCTTCCATTCAGTCCACTACACAGCCCACACACGGCAGGGGGAAGGAGGGAGGGACGGTTGAAGACAAATGAGAAGCAACAACTTGGAGGGAACATTATGGTAAGTACATAACTTATCTGAAGTTGTTTTCATTTGATCTTCAACCTAGTCCCCAGCTATCAATAAACCCTGGGAGGTCCTCTTGAAAGGATATTCTGGAGCACTGCTGAGCCAAAGGATGCCCTTCTCCTGGAGAGGAGATCCAATTTGTAATGGGAAATAAATGTGTGTGAAGATGCTCACGTAGCTGCAGAGCAGATATCATCCAAAGAAACCCTGAACCAAAAAGCCGCCAAAGCAACAGATCTCGTCAAATGCACCTGGACATGTCCTGGTGGAGATAATCCTTTGGCTAGATAGGCCAAAGAAATGCATTCAGACATCCATTGAGCAATAGTAGCTTTAAAAACTGGCTTTCCCAAGAAGGGTTTAGAAAAGGAAACAAAGTTGATCAGCCTTATGAAAGGATTTTGTTCTATGCAAATAGAAATGTAGCTGCCTGTGAACATCAAGCAAGTGCAATTTGTACTCACCCTTATTTTAGAAATCTGGCAAGAAAACTGGCGAATTGATGACCTGGTTAATATTAGATTCTGATACCACCTTCAGTAGGAAAGAAGGATTGGTTCACGAGGACAACCTATCACTGTGGAAGACCAGATAAGGAGGCTTGACAGACAGGGCTTGAATCCCAGAAACCCTCTTGGCAGAGATGACTGCCACCAAAAACGCAGTCTTCCGTGAAACTGTAAATCAAAAGTGGCCACTGGTTCAAAGGGAGGAGAAACCAAAGCTTGTAGCACAAAGGTAAGATCCCAAGGGGGCGTGGGGTCCTTAACTGGAGGCCTAAGGAAGGAAGGCGCCTTTCAGAAAGGCCTTACAATGTTTGGAAGAAGCCAAAGAAGCAGAAATCTCATCCATGTGAACGATGGAAATCGCTGCCAATTGTACCGTAACTGTAGAGAAACTAGTGCCATGATTAAAAATGTCCACCAAGAAATCCAAAACAACCAAAATTGGTGCAGTGAAAGGATTCAGGTTGTGTTGAGAGGCCCAGATTGAAAAATGTTTCCATTTAGTTGAACAGATCTTCCTGGTAGAAGATTTGTGAGCAGCTACCAAGATCTTAACAGGAGAAGAGAGCCCAGGAGTCCTAGCTATCACAGAACTGGAAAAGCCAAGCAGTGAGCTTCAGGCTGCCTAAGTCTGGGTGAGGAATCGCTGAGGGATGTGTAATCAGATCTGGAACCAGATCTAGAGTCCAAAGTGGACACAATACATGAGACCACAGAGTGGGGAACCAAACCTGGTGAAGTCAGAAAGGGACAATGAGGATCACTGAGCTCCCCAGCCATCGAGCTTTCTGAAAGAACTTGAGAATTAGAGGGAGCAGAGGATAAGCATACAGCAAACTGGAAGGCCAAGCATGAACTACAGCTTCTCTGGGGGACTCCCCCAGAGGGGGGTTCAGAGCAAAATACTCACTGCACTTTCGCGTTGGAAGGAGAGGCAAAGAGATCCCAGCAAGGCTAACCTCACTTTAGAAAGATCTTAGAACGGCGGAGCCTGTCCGCCAAAATGTTGGACTTCCTGGAATGTGCGCTGCTACCAGAAAATGGCCAGTGGAGATCACCCACTCCAACAATCTCATATATTTGCGACAGAGGATAAAATCTGATTCCCCCCATTTGTTGATGTACCAGACTACTGATATCTTGTCTGCCTGTATGGCAATAGTCCCCAGAGGTAGAAGGGCACAGAGAGCTTGCAATACCAAATGCACCATCCTTCATCTCCAGGACACTGACATGGAGACTGGTCTCAAGAGAGGGCAACGTGCCTTGGACCATTCTTCCCATGCAATGCTCTGCCATCTGAGCATGGAAGTGTCCATGGTCACCGTGATCATGGGGGATGGAAGAACAAACAGCCGACCCTGAAGGAAGTCCTGGGATTGGAGCCACCGAAGAAGTCCCTGCAAGCATGAGGCAGTCAAACAGGATGTGACAAGGGAAGATCTAGCAGGGACCACTGAACTACTAAGGTCCATTGAAGAACCCTCATGTGGAGATGTGTGGTTGGAATTACAGTAATCATGGCCACCATGGACCCCAACGCCCGAAGAACTGAACCCGCCGGAGGAAGGAGGGCTTGGAGAATGTAAAGCACATGATGGTGGAGCGATAATTTGTCCAGAGGTAAAAACACCATGCCCTGAGTAGTGTCCAGCCAAGCACCTATGAAATCTAGTACCTGTACAGGTGCCAGCTGAGACTTGTTGGGATTTATGGAAATACCCAGGTACTGGGCAATATGAAGGAGATGATCCCTGGCCTGAATCAGCTGATGACTGGAGGAAGTGAAGAAGAGCCAATCGTCCATGTAGGGAAAGACCTGAAATCCCTGCAACTGCAGGTGAGCCGCAACTACCACCATCACTTGAGTAAACACCCAGAGGGCAGTGCTAAGCCCAAAGGGGAGTGCTCTGAATTGAAAATGACCATCTCCCAGCAGAAAGTGGAGGAACCTCTGAGAGCACCTGTCCATCTTGATATGGTAGTAAGCATCCTGTTAGTCCACTGAGCATATCCAGTCATTTATTTGCAGAAAGGGCAGAATGGATTGAAGGGTGACCAACCAGAATTTTGACTTGGCTACCAACAGGTTCAGGGTTGAGAATTCCACAATGGGTCCTAGGTCCCTCGTCGTCTTTGGCACTAAAATAAATGCCTGATCTGGACTGGTCTGGGGGGACAGGTTGGATGACTCGCCTTGCAAGCAGCCTGGAAACCTCTATGGCTGCCTCCTCCAGCTGGACCAGGTGGGTATCTGAGGGGAGGGGGGAGATGGTGAAAGGGGATCAAGTAACCTCTAGAAATGATCTTCAGAACCCAATGATCATTTGTAATAGACTCAGACCATTGAATACAGAGATAGTCGCCCCCTCGACTGCCTCCAGAGGCAAATAAGTCGGGCAACCCATCAGGATTGCTGGAAGGGTCTGTCCGGGAAGGATTCCCAAGACCCTTGGTTCTTCGGGCCCTCTCTGCAATGAGGGCGGCATCTAATGTATCCCCCTCTGCCTCTGGGGTAAGGCGAATCCTGACTGCCTTGAGAAGAACCTTGAGACTTCTGAAATCACATCTTCTTGACCCCACGCTGATTCCTAGAGAAAGATCATTGTGGGGTGGAGAAGCATATTCCAATGGCAGACTAAGTCTTCCCATCCTTCTTGCTCTGGACCAATGTATCACAAATGGGGTGGAACCATCATGGGGGGGGGGTGTTCGTGAAAGACCCCTTAAAGGGCTCCAAAAAGGCAAAAAAAAAGCTGGAGCCAGGCATGCCACCTAATGGTTACATCTGTTCCCACCACCCTACAGGCACCATCAGTAATGTGAGAAAGGAGCCTCATGGATATATTAGAGACGGACGTGAGGGTGGCTATGTGGGAAGAAAAGACCGTCTTGTCCTCTGCCAACATGTCCCGAGACAGACCCAGTGAACTTCACCAGGTCCCCCTGCAGTCTGCTCATATGTGCCAGATAATTCAGCGCACATAAGGCAAAGGTGGCTGATACATAGGTCCGTTTCCCAAAAACGATCTATCGCCCTGGACTCCCTTGTCTGGAGAATGGACCGAAGAGTTCTCCTTGGCAAGCTCTTGGTGGCTGCCACAACCACCATGGCATTGACCTGGGACCGCTTGAACCAGTGGGGCTTGTCAGCAGGCGTGTTAAGTATCTTTGGGATAGGCTCAACTGTATCTGGGTCCTTCCATGCCCTCAATGAGATGAAATCCACTAGGGGATCTGCGGGGGGGGGGGGGGCAGGAGGTAGAGGGTCATGTGCCAAACTGCTCCAGAAATACTGACTCATCATGGTTGGTCTTAAGGGTCGACCACCCACCGCACTGACGAAGGATCTACATGATGTCTCCAAAGGAGACATCATCTGGGGATCATCCGGGGGAATCCTCTTCTTCCTCCAACTTGGTATATTCTGTGACATACTCTGGTAGAGAGTCTAAGTGTTTTCTATTACACATGCGCTTCCGAGGGGCCTCCATGGCGGAAATTCCAGGACCACCCGGAAGCCTCGGGGAGTTCCCATGGGAGAACATCCTGGGGTGAACCAGTAACAGCCTGCCCCTGAGGAGGCAGGATGGCAGACTCTGGCCGGGAAAAAGAGGGAGCCAGGACGGACTCCAAGGACAAGTGTGTCAGGGATATCGAAGGAGTCGAGAGAACCCTCTACACCACCTGAAATGCTGAAGGTGAACTAATCTCTAAAGTTGGAATGGTCACGTCCAGATCCGCCACCCACAGCATGGAGGGGGGGAGCTGGCGCCGAAGCTCTGAGAGGAAAGGATGACACTGAAAACCTTGAAGTTGATGAGACCTCCTCGGATCCAACAGTGGCTACGGCTCTGAGAGTTGGTCAGCTCTGAAAAAGTTGGAGCCGAACCACTCAGGGCAGTGGTCAGGCTTGAAGTACCTGGAACCATCGGCACCAACCCCTCGACACCTGGAAGCCTCACACCCAAGGACTCCGAAACTCAGGGGTTGGACTGGAGAAGTAATGGGAAGATAGGCAGACTGCATGTTCCCGGGTCCAAGATGGAGCAGGCAAGACTCCAAGCTGTATCTGGTCCCAGAGAAACTAGCATCATCCTGTCCACCTCAGCTTCAGACTCCAAGGGGGCAGGATAGAGCAGCTTACCGACCTGGGCCTAGAGTGGTGCAGAGGGTAAGCAGAAACTGGAGACCAAGCCCAAGTGGTCTCCATCTCTGGGGGAAAAATGAGGGGACTGGAGCAGAGGTGAACTCTAGGTTGCATCCAGGCAGGACTTAACCGGCAGTTGAGCCGAGAATGAGTGGTCGGGATATCACTTCCTTGGCTGATCCCGCTCTTTGGAATGGGCCTTCTCTCTATCCTCGGGCTTCTTGGCAGGAGGTCGAGTCCCAGAAGCTGGAGCGGAGGAAAGAGAGGCCTCAGAAGGGGGAAGAAGGCCCTTCAGGATCAACTTGTTCCTCTTGTCGATCAAAGTGCAGGGGTTGAACCTCATGCAGATTGAACAGGGGGTGTCTAAGTGGGGGATGACCAAACAGACAATGCTCAGAGTGCGGTCATCAGATGGGGGGAGCTTATGGCCACACACTGCACACTTCCTGATGCCAGGCTTTGGAGTCTCTACCATGGCCAGGAAGCACCACAGTCATACATGCATACTCTATAGAGAAGAGAAAGAGAAAGGAGAAGAGAAAGAGAAAGGAGAAGTTTTTTTTTTTTTTTTTTACCAACGCCCGAGTGCAAAGAGCTAGGGTATGGGTTTAAAAGTACAAAAAAATAGGTCTGAAATGAGGAAAATGAAAAAAGGGATACCCCCAAAAAAAAAAAGAAATTATGTACTCACCATAACATTCCGTTCCATGTGTTGCCCATCTCGCCTTCATCCTTCACTGTTTGAGGGATCGGAACCGATCCTCGGTTCCAACTCTATCGTGTACATATGCTTGAGGTCTTTCACTGGCTCGTGGTTGTATCCCTATCCCATCATGCCCTAGAAGAGTTCCCCAGATTTTGTTGGCTGATAACAGTTTCACAATAGACTAGCTTGACACTTTATAGAACCATGAAGGTCAGAGAATATTATTTGCCAGTGTGACCGCTTGGTCCCCCAGAAGCCAAAACCTGGGGAGAAGGAGGGTGGGATGCAAAAATGAAGATGAGCTAGACAACACACATGGAACGTTATGATGAGTACATAACTTTTTTATGTAATGTTGTCCTATATCGCCTTCATTCTTCACTGGTTGGGACAGCGTCCCTAGCACCATATTTCTTGGGCAGGTCACGGGAGAAGATTCTTCAGAATAGTGGACCCAAAGGAGGCCCTGTTCCTGGAGGCCAAATCCACTTTGAAATGAGCAATAAAGGTATGAGGCCTTGCCCATGTCACAGCAGAACAAATGGTATCAACTGGCAGTCTAGCGCGAAAAGCAGAAGATGCTGCTATAGCTTTCGTAGTGTGACCCTTAACTTTACAGGGAAGATCTTTGTTGTTAGCTCTGTATGTAAAGGTAATGCAATTGACATCCATTTTGAAAGTGTGCTCTTAGATACAGGAGCACTTTTCTAGTTTCCAAAAATGAAACAAATAATTGGTCAGAGTTTCTGAAGTCCTTTGTCCTATGTAAGTAGAAACATAATTGTCTGTGTACATCTAGTTGGTGTAGCATATATTCTGCCTTGTTGCCATTGTTGGGAAAGAACACTGGTAGTTCTATGGACTGATTTAAATTAGACTATGAGCATACTTTCGGTAAGAAGGATGGGTTCGTTTGAAGGGACACATTGTCTTTGTGGAAAAGCATGTAGGGGAGCTTTATCAATAATGCTTGCAGTTCTGAAACCCTTGCAGAAGTGATGGCAATCAAAATAATTGCTTTCCATGTCAAGAACTTAAGATCACAGGATGCTGCACATTCAAAGGGGGAAAGAATCAAACAGGACAAAACAAAGTTCAGGTCCCATGGTGGTAGAGGGGTCTTAGTGGATCGTCTTAGCAAAAAAATGCCCTTCAGGAAGGCTTTGCATAGTCTGTGAAACATCAGATTTGGGGCTAATTCGCTTATATGAAAAATTAGATAACGCTAACTGGCTAACTGGACTTGAATGGTAGCTGCAGCTGCACCTTCATTAAATAGCTTCGCTAGAAATTAAAAAATAGAACCTGTAGGAGCAGAAAAAGGATCAATGTGATTACTTAATGCCAAAGAAGAAAATCTTTTCCATTTGTTCATGTAAAGTTCTCGTTGAAGCCTTGTGAGACAAGATCAAGATATGTTTGACAGGAGGAGAAAGGTTAGGGAAACTGGCTATATTTGGAATCAGAGCAGCCAGACTGTCAATTTGAGGATTTGAAGAGAGGGGTAGAGCGTTACTGACATGAGTTAGAAGGTCTGGAACTGGGTCGAGAACCCATGGCTCCTCCTGGAGATGAGGCCAAAGGAAGGGGAAACCAAATTTGACAAGGCCAGTATGGGGCGACTAGAATCAGATTGCTTCCCAATCAGCTGGCTTTCTGAAGAACTTTGGGTATCAAGGGAAAGTGAGGGAAGGCATAGCGGAGACCTGAGGGGCAATCGTGTACAAGTGCATCCCTTGGTGGCTCCCCTAGAGGGGGGATTAGGGCAAAATAGCTGCTGCATTTGGCATTCATGGATGTGGCAAAAAGGTCACAGCAAAGCTGGCCCCATTTTCAGAAAATCATCTCTGCTACAATTGTTTTAGGGACAACTCGTGAGGCATCAGAATCACTCTGCTGAGTTTGTCTGCTATCATGCTGGATTTCCCCGGGATGTGCATTGCTGTCAGAAAGCAATGGGAAGGTGTCACCCACTGCCATACTCTCAGGGCCTCTTAACAAAAGGGGTAGGGTCCTGGTTCCTCCAGGTTTATTTATGTACCAAACAATTGACATGCTGTCTGTCTGAACTGCAATAGTCCCCAGTTGAAGAGAGTCCTGAAGTGCCTGCAATGCTAAAAGCACCACTCTCATCTCTAGGATACTGATGTGCAAATGGGCCTCATGTTCCTGCCAAGTGCCTTGGACTGTCCTGCCCAGATAATGCCCCCCCCCCATCTAGGAGGCATCCGTGGTTACTGTGGATAAAGGCTGCAGAAGTACAAAGGGATGATCTGATGTCACGTGAGTGGAGTGAAGCCACCAGCAAAGGTCCTTCTTGCAGGCGTCTTATCAGAATTTGATGAGGCATGGGTAGTTCCTGCAATGACCACCAAGTGAACAGCACCACTGCAGAATTCTCATGTGCATGACTGCTAATGGAACTTAGTTTATCGCTGCTGCCGTAGTTCCTAAGACTTTCAGAACTGTTCTTGCCTGTACTCTTTTCTTGGAAAGAAGGTTTACTACCAAATGTTGCAGAACTAAAACTCTTTCTGGAGGAAGTTTTGCCATCATCTTTGTTGCGTCTAGATCTGCCCCTATAAAGGCAATATGTTGAGATGGCAATAAGGCAGATTTTTCATAATTTATCGTCATTCCTTGGTGATAGCAAAGTAGTAATGTGGTGTGTCTTGTTTTCAGTAGTAGATGCTTGGAGGTGGCGGTTAGGAGCCAGTCTAGATAAAGAAATACTCGGAATACTAGACATCTCAAGTGAGCCGTGACCACTACCATACATTTGAACACTCTGGGGGCTGTAGTGAGACCAAAGGGCAGAGCTCGAAACTGATAGTGATTGGCTCCCAGCTATAAGCATAGATGATTCCTGGATGGCCTGTCCATGTTTATGTGGTAGTACGCATCCTGGAGGTCTACAGAGCACATCCAATAGTCTTTTTCCCAGAAAGGGGAATACTGACTGCAGTGTTACCATCTGGAAACTTTATTTTTCTTATTGATTTGTTTAATCTGCTGAGATCTAGTATGGGTCTCCAGTCCCCTGTTTTCTTTGGAACTAAAAAGAACCTTGAGTAAGTTCCTGATCCTATTTGATCTGTGGGGACTGTTTGGATGACTCTTCTGTCTAGCAACTTTTGAATTTCTAGAGTTGCCTGTTCCCTTTGACTTGGTGGAATGTCCGGGATGTTCTTTATGTTTGGGATGGGGAAGGAAAAGGGTACAGAGTAGCCACTAGATAGGATGCTTTGTACCACTTGTCTTTTTATTTCTAGCCAGGCTTCTGGACACATCCTCCAAAAGGGTCTCACTGAGACAGATAGCTGGTGTCAAAACCATGGCCTCAAGCTAAATGCCAAGAAGTGCATAGTCATCCCCTTTGGAAAAAACAAAGTACCCACAAACTACCACACAGGTGGTAGCCCACTAAATACGAAAAACGTAATAAGGGATCTGGGGACCCTAGTAGATAGTAAACTCTCCTTTGATAATCACATTGCCAAAGTGATTAGAAAATCCTTCTATGTGACCCACCTAATCACAAAAGGGTTTGCATCCAGATCGAAAGAGGTCACTGGGCTCCTCTACGCATCACTCATCAGACACATCATAGAGTACAATGCCCCATTTGGGATGTACCTTACAAGACACCTGCAACACCTGGAAAGACCACAGAAGTACTTCACTAAGAGAATCACTGGCCTCAAGCAGATGCCCTATGCAGCTCGACTGGACACACTCCAGCTGTACTCGGTTGCATACCGCCTACTCAGAGGTGATCTCTGCCTGACATACAAAGCAATGTCCAACCCAGAACTGATGGACATGCTCCACCTAAAGAAAACCATATCCCCTGGAGCCACACAGTCCAGAGATCTAAACCTCACCACAACAATAAATAAGACCTGCTGGAGGGATAAATTCCTGTACCGGAGACTTCCCATGCTCTGAACCAAGATTCCAATCTACATTGGGCAGAGCTCCTCGGTAACCCTCTTCAAGTGAAACCTTGACGAGTGAATGGGAAAGAAAGTTTACCCCAGGGATCACTTCAATGGCTCTGCTGGACAGAGGCACAGGGAACTAATCTAAGGGGGCGGCGAAAGCCAACCCATTCCGGCTAGGCTTATAAATGCCTTGGGGCAGATAGCCTAGTACCTACCTATGAACCTATAAGATAAGCGACCCCTGACTGCCTCCAGAGGATGACAGGCGGGCCTCCCTTCAGCAGCGATGAACGGGCTTACTTTAAAATGAATCCCTGTCTGTCACCCTGATTACACAGATCTGCTCTGCTGCGTGGATGATGTCTCGCATTACTGCTTCCCCCTCTGTCCCTGGGGGAAGAGTCACCACGTGTGTCTTGAAAAAAACTCTGGGATTTTTGGAACCACATCTTTCCTCCCTTTTGGGTAAGGACTAGACGGTAGTGAAAAACTGACTCCTATGGCAAAAAGAGTTTTTCCTTCTTGGTTGCACTAGGTTAGTGTCTCCTTAACTTTTGGCCCGAACAGGGACGAGCCATCGAAGGGGGCATTAACAAAGGTAGACTTAAAAGGCTTCGCAAAGTCACACAAGCACATCCAGGAATATCTCCTCAGGGAAATTCCTGAATCCGCTGCTCTGCTCGTTCCATCTGCTGCATAAGAAACAAGCCCCATGGGGGAGTTAACCACAGAGCTTAAGGTGGAAAGCTGATAGAAAATCTTGTCTGAAACCCCTGCAGCTACTGAACCTTGTAGAGCATCTCCTAGCTCTTTCAGATCCCTCTGCAACCTAGTAAAATGAGTCAGATAATTCAGCAATGTGAGTACAAATGTCGCGGAAGAGAATATGTGCTTCCCGTATCTGTCCATCGTACCAGACTCCTTGTTCGGTGGATGGACAGATGATGTCTCTGAAAGTTCCTTTTTGGTGGCAACTGCTGCCGCCACCACCATAGCATCTACTGGGAGACATTAGTAAGAAATTCCTTGTTCAAAGGTGCAAACAAACTTATTTGGCTTCCGAAGAATAGGATCCACTGAGTCTGGAGACTCCCATGCCTTTCGACTAACTACATTCATGAGTGCGTCAAAAGGTGGAGACAGCCAAGTGGTGGAAGAGTGAGACCTGAAAGCCTCCAGGTATACAAATTCCTCTTCAGAAGGGTTGATGGACTTCCAGCCAACTCTCTACTTTAGGACTTCTAGGATGTCTATGAAGGAGACACAATTGGAGGGTGACTGTGGGGACTCTTCCGATTCATCGAGATCTATATACTAAGTTATGGACTCCTCTGGGGAGTCTAAATGCTACCTCTTTTGAGAGATCTCTTCAGAAGGGTATTCAGGAAAGGTTTCAGAAGAGGCATACTGAGGCTTTAGGGTCTCCACGCATGTGTGGATGTGATGGTACCCACTGGCACCTTTGGGGGAAGAATGCCTGTACCTGAGAGTGGAGCTGTCTGTGGTGACGGCACACTCCTCATCACCTCTATGGCCCCCCACCCCTGATCTAAGGAAGCTCCCGGCTCTGAAGAACCAGAAGGCACCCCCGGATCCAAGAGGGTTGGCTCTGAGGGGTATGTAGGAGCAGAGCTCAACTGTGCCGAAGCCCCGAGAGGAAAGTTCAGATCAGACAACTGTCTGATCCATCTCTCCTCCCCAGACCTGACCGGAGAGAGTCAGCTCCTAGACCCCTCAAGTTCAGATGGAACAGAGGAAGTCGGTGAAGTAGTCAGGCCCGAAGATCCTGGTACAGGTCTTGGGTCCAACAGTTCCACTACAAGTACCAGACACTCCGGCTCTGAGGTCCCGGACTGGATCCGAGGAGGAATCGATGGGGAGTGTATGATCTTCGTCGGCTATGAATCCCTCTGGGTTGGAGTTGACAATAGTCTGACCACTGCCGGTGTCTTCAAAAGACTCCACACCATACGATCCACATCATCAGAGAGGCTTCTGGATGACTGAGAGAAGGGAGTAGGAGACCTGACTTGTTGGAGCAATGGAGATCTTAGAGTTGGAGAGAACAGTTCCAGTACTGGGGACTGGCTCCGTATTTGAAAATCCATCAGCACCAAAACCACAGCACGAGCAGAGGAGGAACATTTTTCGGTCTTGACAGTCTTCGGGTCTGATGATTGCTTTTTTAGCCAATTTCTTTGTCAGCTCAGAATGATCAGAAGTAGATCTTTTTCCCCGACTTCTCTGTTCTGGAAGATGGGGATTTTGTTAATTTTGATGTACTCTGGACCCTCTTCAATTGCTTCTGTGAAGGGAGTCTTTCGTAAACCTCTCAATATTAACTTATTTTTCCTTTCCAACAACATACTGCTACTGAATGCATGGCAAATGGCACAGGATTCCTGCAGATGGACTGCGCCAAGACAGTACACACAAATTGTGTGACCATTGGTTAAAGACATTTTTTGATTACATTTGACACACTTTTTGAACCCCGAGGGTTTAGATTCTTTAGGATCCTTAGAAATAGTAATATCAATGGCAACCAACAAGAATAAACCCAAAAGAAATTACTATTTATTTTTTTACAACAAACACCTAAGCAGTGGAACTTATCTAGCAAAAGGGGGGCAGTTCTCAGACAAAACAAATCTGCCTGAGAGAATAGACAGGAAAGGGAGGAAGGCTCTCTAATTTAACCGGGCCAATGGTAGCTCTCTAACTAAAATGAGCATACCAGGGAAAAGGATTAACCAGATATATTAAAATTTTAAAGCACTCTAACTTACACGTGCTTATTTCAAATATAACTAAATATAAGAGAACTTGTCGGGAAAGGGAAGAGGTAAAATGGCCTAGAGAAGGAACGACGGCCAATCGCAATAACAATGAAGCAAAGACACTAAGTTAAGAACTAAGGACTAAATACTGTAAATCTTGGCACAATTATCTCAAAAATATTTAGAAGAAAAAATGCAAACTTAGCCAGAGCCAAAATGGAAGCACCCAATCATGTTAGCGGCAAATGAGATCTGGGGAGCTCTCCTAGGGCATGACGGGATATGGATACAGCCACGAGCCAGTGTAAGACCTCAAGCTTTTGTACACTGCCGAGTCGGAACCAAGGATCACTTCCAAACCCCAACCAGTGAAGAATGAAGGCGAGATAGGACAGCATCACATCTACTTGCAAACCAATGGAGCTTGGGGCTGAGGATGAAAGCTGCTGGACAAAACAAGTGACAAACGAGATCTGAGGAGAGGAGGGAAACTGAGGCATTATGGGTAGGGGAGGAGGTTGGACTTTGGATATGATGCTGGAGTATGTGGCCGAGTCAGATCCATATCAGATCAAAGCCCTTCAAGTTGAAGACCAAATGAAAACAACTTCAGATCATTAGTTTAATTCACTACGGTACATCATCAGCTTGCTTACAAACTTACAAGAATATATTAGCAGCATACGTTTATTTCATGTTCCACAAGGCTCTATCCTTGGTTCCCTTCTTTTCAGCATTTTTACCAATGAACTCAGCGCTGCCAACCCACACACTTCATTAATTCAGTATGCAGATGACTACACTAATGTGTGCAGCTTCACCCAGCCAACAACTTCAAGACATAACATAAAAATCATTATTGAAATTGAAAAATGGCTGGCCAACTTGCAGCTCATACTCAGTCCTAATAAAATCAACCTTATGATTTTTAAACTCACTAGTACTCGAGAACCCCCCATCAGCTTCCATAGAACTGCGCTCAATAATACAAAAATTTTGCCTGTCACACAAATTAAACTACTTGGTGTCCTAACTGATAACAGAATGAGATTCGACCTGCACATATCACACATTATCAAGAAAACACAGAATAAAATGGGCATGCTATACAGAAATACATTTCCGACAGTCCATGAGTAGCCACTGCAAGAACCCAACCCCTCTATGCTTCTATGCTTCTACTATACTTACTAAGTTGAAAACTCAGATCTGGCTAAGCTAGAACATGCCGTAATAAAATAGCAAAATTTGCCACAAATTCCTCACACAGGACACACCACTGTATTCCTCTTGGGAAACTCTCCTGGCTAGAATTTCCACATCTCTCGACATTTAATCAACTAACTATGGCCCATAAATTAATCTGTCAGACAAAATCCATGCCCTACATAACCTAAACCAACCATATTCCAATAACCGTACTCTTCATTCAACCAAAAAGCTACTAATACAAGTTAGTAAACCATCAAACTTAGCAGGTGGCTCCTTATATTCCTGCTACATAGCAAACATCTGGAATTCATTAGTTCATACCATTAGAACAATAAGCCACATGTCTCAATTTAAGAAACAACTCAAACAATATTTAACAGATAAACGGCATTGCTCAAGTGATACCCCTGGGTAACCAAACATCGTAGCCTTTCCTATAATTACACCTCTTATGCTATGCAGAGCATGCACTATTATCCAATTCAGTTTTTAAAACTTATTGCAGTAGCTCTCATACTTTCTAATAATTTCCCCCCACCTACATCCTCCTATCCTCCACCACCTTTCTTTACTCCACTCTAAGTAACACAACACATGTATCCCCAACCCTACCTGCCTCCATCATCTTTGTTTCGTATCTCACTATACCATAACTTGCACAACAAGAATGTCATCATGTTGAGTCCTACCCTAATTTAAGTATCTTCACTTACCAGTCTATGCCTGTTGATTTTATCTTATTTATTAATCTACATCTATGTCTGTATTATTGTTGTGTAAATGGATGGAACCTTATGTATTTGTTTTGAACTTATTATAATTATTACATTTTAGTTACTTCTATTATGCGTGGAGTTTTTCTCCCCAGGCTTCCGGTGAAAATGGGCTCTGCTCAGTCGGACTTTCCCATATACATAAATAAAAATGTTGTTAAAGTCAGGGTGACAAGCAATGCTATCAGTTTATAACTGTTAAAGCTGTAAATGGTATTTTAAAGACCTGATACTGTTTTATTTCCAGTCTGATTTTAAATATAGTCAAAAACATCAGTCACCCAGCCTTGCACACAAGATGGAAAAGGGGAGGTCTGGAAGGCCCAGGATACAGAAAAGGACACTAAAACAGTCTCCAATACCTCAGCAGTGACTGGGACAATGCAGAGTAAGGCCTAAACTTAGCAAGAGCTGTGATGCACAAGTCAACTATCTACAGAAAAATTCAAAATAATAACAGGCCGATAAACTACTACAACACAAGAAACCTGAAAACGCACTTAAAGATGACATTTTATTAAACTCCACTAATACAGATAAGCATTTTCATCTTATTCATTACAAAGACTTCTTCAGATAATACAAACTATAAAACAATGGAATTTAAAACCTCTCACGATCACATGAGCTAATCACTCGCATTCAAAATTAATTCCTTAAAGAAACGCACCTTTTTTTTTTTTTTTTCACATCATAACCCCCTTCCACTTTATACAATAAGTAGCTTACACACACCACAAATTTTAAATACAAAACTTGTATTAGATAAAATGTTATATTAAATTAATAAAAATGTTAATAACATTTTCAGTCTGTGCAAAATACTAAATTCATTCACTGTCTCATATAAGCTCTTAATTTTAAAAGACAAGTAATTGAACAGATTTCATTTGGACAAGGTACATTCCCAACATTTAACTGCACTTGCCAATATAACTATGTTTTCCTCTAAATATGAGCTCCAAGGCCACCTCTTGTATTAAAATCAACCTTTTCTAGTATAGTAAATTTAAAATTATGATGTGGGTGCTCCTTTATATATGTTTGAATAATGCTTTTGTGATCTTATTTTTTCTAATTTTATATAGATGTTCATATATTCTCTCCTTAATTTTTCGCTCAATTTTATGTCATTGTTTGAAGATTTTGTGGATGAACGTGATAAGATAAGAAATATGTTTATAAAAAGAAGCTATCTACAGAATTTCATTGATAATTCTAAGAATGAAGTTATTAATGAAAGAAATAAATGTTTTGTCCCTATTTTAAATGACATCGGGATAAATAATCTATTAACAAATAGGGAAGGTTAAAATGATTCAAAGTTTAACACCAAGTGTTGTTTTGTTACCACCTTTTCACTTGATAGGGATTTAATAAGGTGGGTTTTAAATAAAAAATGGTATACAATGGATGAAAACACTTTCATAGAGAAAAAGCCAGTGATAAGCCCATGACAGTATATAAAAGGGAAGAAGTTTTAAGAACACGTTTGAGTCTACAAAAAATATTAACATCAGTAAAAAAATAATGCTACGAGTAAATGCAGAAACTGTAATTGTGAATATATTTTCCAATGGAAACATTTTTTCTTAAGAATGAACAATTCAGAGTAAAAGAAAAATACAACTGTAACACCCAAGGGGTTATTTAACTTTGTGTTAAGACTGTCCCAGGTTTTATGTTGGAAAAAATGAGCATAAAATTATGGAGATAATATATGAACATCTATACAAGACTAGAAAAAAATAAGATTACAAACACATTATTCAAACATACAAAGGCACTTCCAGGTCATAATTTTAAATTTACTATACTACAGATGGTAGATTTTAATTCAAGAGGTGGGTCATGTGGCAACTTATATTTAGACAAAAGAGTTTTATTGGGAAGTGCAGTTTAATGCAGAAAATGTACCTGATCTAAATTAAATCTCTTCAGCTCTTTGCCTTTTAAAATTAAGGGCTTATAAGAGATAGTGAATGAATTTAGCATTTTTCATGAACTGAACATTTTATTAACATTTTTATTGTTCATTCAATATAAAATTTTATCTGTTATAAGTTTGCTATTTAAAATTTGTGATGTGTGTAAGCTATTTATTATTGTATAAAGAAGAATATGGTTATGATGTATATAAAAAAGAGGGGCATTTCTTTAAGGGATGAATTTTGAATGTATGTGATTCGGTCATGTGATTGTGAGAGGTTTTAAATTCCATTGCTTTATACTTTGTATTACTTGAAGTTGTTTTTGTAAGACAAAAGCGCTTACCTGTGTTCGTGGAGTTTAATAAAATTGTGGTTAAGTGGCTAGCATTGCATTTTCATGTTTCTTGTATCTACAGAAAATCTGTGTATAACAGATGTGCATTTATGGAAATTAGAGTTAAAACAAGTAAATGTTCTCATGTTGTCATACAGTTGTATAACAGTACTAATTTTCAGTTTATGTTTTTATCTATGTTCAGACAATACTGACAGAAAAAATGTATTAATAGTTTAGTTTACAGAATATAACATTTACCAGATTCCAGTTATAATTTTATCTGTTCAGGTAACACTGACAAAAGATACTTCTTTAGTGTTAGTTTCATTTACAGAATATACACAACTATTTTAAATGCTCAGTATAAATATGTATCACTTTAATGTAAATTTCAGTCAAGGCTCAGAATACAACATTCATACTCAGTTACAACATGTAATTACATCACACTTCACATGATTCACTCATTAGTTTATGGGTAAAATGACAGAATTAAACAGTATTACTATAGGTTTTAAGGGTAAAGTGACAATTATCTGTAACAGGCTTATTAAAATAATTTACCTAAAGAATAGGTAGTAATAATTACTTAATATATTCAAGGTATAACAGGCAGGCTTAACTTCTTAATTAATTTACAGATTACAGTGCACTTTACATAATTCTTGTACACGAGACAAAGTTAGAAGGGCACTAACAGAGTAAGCAAAGGTACAGATCTGAAATACAGATATAGCATAGGTTTCAGTAAACTATTACAGCTCATACATATCTACAGAACATTTAAGACTAATTTAGAAGGTTGACATTTATTACAACACGTAGAATATAAAAAGGTAAGGAGAATTAACAAATCTAGCTGAAAATTTACAGACACAAGTTAATACGATATATGGTAATTATGCATCAAGACCAGTTATAAAGGTATCCTCTACTGCCAATTTCAGGTAGTCTCCAGAAAATAGCCATCATGCTTGATAAGCTATATAATAAAAAAGAAAATGGACTAAACAGTACAATGTTTGCTTGATAGGCTATATAATAAAAAAGAAAATGGACTAAACAGTACAATGTTTGAGGATTTTAATCTCTGGACAACAGGGAAAGGTTACATTTGCTATGCTACAGAGACATCATGCTACAATAAGGCACCAGTTCATAAGGTAGAAAACACAGGCAATATACAGTGTAATTTTACCATTATAGCATACAGAGATTGAGAAGAAAAATAGAAGAGTTAACAGTTCGTACTTTGTCTAACTTGACTGAAGACTCTCAGAGACAGGTTGATGATGTGTATGGCATTTTCTTCATGCGGTTTCTGGAACAGCATGGTTGAAAGAATTAACTGGCCTAGTCAGTTTTAGAAACCACAGAATTAAAAGACACTGATGTTCAGAATAATGTGCAGGATTTCGATACATCACACATGCATCACAACTTAGAGACTTGACTATGGATTTAGGTAATGGCGTAATTGCTGGAGCAGGTACATTTCCTGCAGATGGAGCAGTTAAAGCAATTTAGAACTAATAGTACCCTTTGAGACCACAAAGGAGATCACTACCTATTAGGACACATCTGCAGATTAAAAGTGAGGTGGCATAAAGCCCGTATATTCAAACAAGATTACAGTAGTTAGTAACACAGAAGGTCCCTGTAAACTTTTGTCAGGGACCTCAGGAGGAGCTGTTAGAGTTTCACTGTATTTTTAGTGAGTTCACTACAGTACACCAAGGTAGAATAATAGACCTGAAAATATAGTGTCAGACTTGTGTTTTCATGTATGCATTCAGTTTCAGGGAAAGAGTTCAATAGAAAGGAAAAAAATCTTGCTGGCTAACCATGAGATGTGCAGAAATAATTCTCAGAAGGGAGCTACACAATGTTCCTTTCTCAAGTAAAAGATGTGTACTTGCAATGGAATGCTAGATGTAGAACAGACTGTGAGGGCACATGCAAGACAAGGCTTGGAAATCAAGGCTAAAGAGGCATGTAAAACATACAGGATTTTGTATTATTATTAGGATATACTTCAGACACCGCCAATTGAGTCAGTTAAATTAGCTTTTGGACTGATAAGCAAAAGGTCTTTGCAGTACAAACACTTGAGCCTGAGTATTGAAGTCAGGTCAAATATCCAGCAGTAAGACTGTTTCCGTTTATGTTACTTAAGAGAATCAGAAACTTTGGATATTTATCAGCACTCTTGCTGTTTACCCAGCATTCCAGAATTTCTACAGACTTGTCAGCATTGTCACTGAAGACAGCATTCGGATATTGTCAACATCTAAAAGTATTTTTTAACCAAACTACACTGTGTACAAAATTCATTCTGAAAAATTTTACTTGTCCCACAGGGGGAGATTGGCACCAGTTTGGGTAATTAACAGCTAAAACATTAAACCCAGCGTCATTTCAGTTGTTTCCAGTTAATTTCAGTATATACAGTCTTGTCAATTCTTTCAATAATGTTGCAATCTTGGGATGTTGGTGAGGAGGTTGTGGGTATAAATGTGTATCGATGCATGAATAATTAAAAAAGTAATTTCCCATTTGAGTGAACATCTAGACTAATGTTTTTAGTTTAAGATAACATTTTTTAAGCAAACAGGCAATAGTGAGTTTTTTTGCATTTCCAAAGTTAATAGCTATTTCTTGGGTCTAGTTTAGAATATCAACTTTTCAGAACGCCAGACTGAATCTGGTCAAGACCATATGATTAACATGAAATGTCAAAATGTTTGTACTGAGATTACAAGTAGAGTGGGGATTACGGAATGTGTAGTGTTCCTCAATGTAGTGCGATCTCGGAGATGGTATATCTAAATAGTGGCGGGGGGTTTGTCAACAAAAAGTGAGCCATCAAGCAGAAGAGAACCCGGCTTCTCATCCTTGTGATAACTCATATGAGAAACATTGCCAATTAAACCTTTTCCAGTGTCTCAAAGGAAAATGCTTGAGAGACAGAGAAAAACACATTAGTTGACTACAAAAATTGGGAGTACCCTGGAATTGATCTGGAATCTGGAGACAGGAGATGCCCATGAAAAGGAGGAAGACCAGCAACAAGGAAATTAGAGAATAAATGTGAAACTGCAAAGCATCAACTGCATTTATGAAATATGCCTGTATAAGAAAAAGTGGAAAGAGTGGACTTGTACTGACTTTGTTAAACTTGTGGGGAACTAAAAGTCATTTGCCTCATTTCACGTCATTAATTTTTGGAAGGACACCAAAGGAAAGGGAAGAGGAAGGAAAAGGTAACTAAGGGTTAAGAACAAATTATTTTACTCTTTCCATTAACTTTTTCAGGATATAAACTGCATGTTTTATATTAAAGTATTTTTAGTTGTTCTTGTGTGTGATAAAGATACTGAAAACAGATGCCTTTTTTCTATCAGCTTTTTTAGTATTAAGAAATGTAGGCATCATAATACAAAAAGAAAAAGGGTTGACAAAAGCATGTTTAATTTAACAGGCTGTAAACATGAGTTGCTGACACTGCGGGATGTGGTACAAAAGTACACATCATAATATATGTAGAACTGACATGCTTTTTCTTACTTCTGCATAGGTGAATACCTGGATTAAGACCGTTGGCATAATCTAATAATTTTTAACTGGAAATAAAAGAACACTGAATATAAAGAAAACTTTTCCATTATCAATAAATGTTCCAGGTTGTCTTTAGAAACCTGCAGCTGAGGACTACATTTTCTTCTCTTGTTTCCAAGGAGACCATATGAATATAGGGCAATAAAAAGCCATAATACTGCTTTCTTCAAGGCTAAAAGTTAATGTTTTCTGAAAGCATGCAAGTTATTGTTCGCATATGGGAGGAAAATAAAAATAAAAAAGGCACCAGTTAAGTACAGGTAGAAGCCCAGACAACAACATGCACCTTGGCATGGATAACCTCAACTTTAAGTTAATTAAAATCCTGTGTTTGCAGCTGTCTATTCGGGACAATTGTTCCCAATTAGGAAGGTTCTACTTCATTACTTGAAGATGCACATAAGCTTTGTGGGTTTGTGTTATGTTAATAGGTTATGAGTGTGCAAAATGGGACCGGTTCCAATGTTAAGAAAAAAATTTATAAAGAATTAGCCTGTCAAATATCAATGGGTGCATGCATTACAAAAGCTGAACAAAGACATTTATAAAAGCTATCATATAAAACAGGTGGAAATAATGACTTATTATAATGGTGACACTTTCTTATTCTCTAGAAATGTGAACAGCCTCACAGGTATAAACAAAAAGGAAAGAATATTTAATTATATTATGAAATGCACAGTGCAAATAGCAATGCTACAAGAGACGCATTTGGAAAGAAATAAGCATGTGCATTTGATTAAAAAAAAAGACTTCAGGATGGATATCCAGTGGAATATCCGGGACACAGGAAAACATGACTTCTCTTTCAGCTGTTCCCATTAGGGGTCGCCACAGTGGATCATCTGTTTCCATTTCTTCCTGTCCTCTGCACATTGCTGTGTCACACCAACCGCCTGCATGTCCTCTCTCATCACGTCCATAAACCTCATCTTAGGCCTTCCTCTTTTCCTCTTACCTGGCAGCTCCATCCTTAGCATCCTTTTCCCAATATATCCATCATCCCTCCTCAGCACATGTCCAAACCAACGCAATGTCACCTCTGACTTTGTCTCCAAACCGTCCAACCTGAGCTGACCCTCTAATATACTGATTCCTAATCCAGTGCAAATCTCAACATCTTTACCTCTGCCACTTCCAGCTCTGACTCCTGCCTTTTTGTCAATGCCACTGCCTCCAACCCATACAACATAGCTGGTCTCATTACCCTCTTGTAGACCTTCCCTTTCACTCTTATTGGTACCCGTCTATCACAAGTCACTCCTCTCACTTTTCTACACCCATTCCACCCTGCCTGTACTCTCTTCTTCACCTCTCTTCCACATTCACCATTACTCTGAATTGTTGATCTCAAGTACTTGAACTCGTCCACCTTCGCCAACTCCACTCCCTGCATCCTCACCATTCCTCTATCTTCCATCTCATTCACACACATATTCTGTCTTAGTCCTGCTGACCTTCATTCCTCTCCTCTCTAGAGCATATCTCCACCTCTCCAGGGTCTCCTCAACCTGGTCCCTACTCTCACTACATATCACAATGTCATCTGCAAACATCATAGTCCATGGGGCCTCCTGTCTAAATTAGTCTGTCAACCTGTCCATCACCATTGCAAATAAGAAAGGGCTCAAGATCTGATCCTTGATGTAATCCCACCTCCATCTTAAACGGATCTGTCACTCCCACTGCAGACTTCACCACTGTCACACTACCCTCGTACATATCCTGTACCACTCTTACATACTTCTCTGCCACTCCCGACTTCCTCATACAATACCACAACTCCTCTCTAGGCACCCTATCATATGCTTTCTCCAAGTCCACAAAGACACAATGCAACTCCTTCTGACCTTCCCTATATTTCTCCATCAACAGTCTCAGAGCAAACATTGCATCTGCACTGCTCTTTCCCAGCATGAAACAATACTGCTTATCGCAAATCATCACCTCCCTTCTTAACCTAGCTTCCACTACTCTTTCCCATAACTTCAAGCTGTGACTGATCAGTTTTATCACTCTGTAGTTACTGCAACTCTGCAAATCACCCTTATTCTTAAAAATAGGTACCAAAACACTTTCTACACTCCTCAGGCATCCTCTGACTTCCCAAGATTTCAGTAAACAATCTGGTTAAGAACTCCACTGGCATTTCTCCTAAGCACCTCCATGCTTCCACTGGTATGTCATTTGGACTAACAGCCTTTCCATTCTTCATCCTCTTCATATCTGTCCGTACTTCCTATTTGCTAATCTGTTTCACTTCCTGATTCACTATCCCCACATCATCCAACCTTCTCTCTCTCTCTCATTCTCTTCATTCATCAGCCCCTCAAAGTATTCTTTCCATCTGCTCAACACACTCTCCTCGCTTGTGAGTACGTTTCCCTCACTATCCTTTATCACCCTTAGCTGCTGCACATCTTTAGCAGCTCGGTCACTCTGTCTAGCCAATCGGTACTGGTCCTTTTCTCCCTCTTTAGTGTCCAACACTAAAGAGGAAGTAAACAGGACTACTTATATTAAATTTCTAAAGGAGCTCCAACAGTGATAGGTGGAGGAAAAAAAAGATGATAATGGCAGACTTCTAGTAGTAAGGGGCTACTGGTAAGGGATGGGGATTACATATTTATATTACACCAATAGCTGCTAATGTGCAGCTTAAAATATTTTCACAGAGATAATCAGCTTTCAGCAGGGAAAATTACTTACAGGTAGGACAGGAATTTGATTTGAAACAGTGAGGATGCATCAGAAGGCCTAGATGGGAAAATATAAAACAGGGTAGATTTCTGAAGAAATATTTGGTATGGAAGATGTGCATTCAGTAGTAGGAACTCAGAGAATTTACATATTTCCCCAAGGCAAAAATAACTGGGCTAGACTAGGCAAATTATATTTCATAGAAACTTGAGAATTTGGGAACTCTTGACACACACTGAGTAACTACTTCAGATCATGTGCCAATAATTACCAGGATAAAAATGCTGGGGAATGAAGTAAAGATGACACATGGGCACTTCCTACTACCCACTGAAAAGGGAATAATTTAAGGAATGGGTAGTTTAAGCTATTCAGGAGTTATTAAGTAAGATAGATGGTACTCCAGAAGGTATATTTAGTGAGTGTGACTAAAGGAAAGTGAAGTAGAGTTTAAAAATGGGGTAGAAATAAAAGAAAGAGATATGGTTACAAAGTAACAAAAATTATTTAGAAAGGGTGACAAATGTTAAAGCATTACAGAATAAGGGGAATGACACAGAACAAGAGGTGCAACTGCAGAGTGCTGAAGAGAGAAAAGAAAGAGTTCCTGGACAATATTCATGACTTTAAAAATACTGCTTTTAAGCAACTGTTTTTTGATTACAACTTCAGAGCACAAAAACGTTTGGCACAACTTAGGCAACATGAAATAATGGTTGTTGCCAAACTTAGGGAGCCTATAACAAGAAAAATAACTGGAGCTCCTGTAGAGGTTATAAGTTATATTTTGGAAATGTTATGAAAATCTGTATAAAGCAGAAAAGTAGAGAAATCAAGAAAAAGCACAAATGGAAATATTTATGGAAGACTTAAATATGCCAAGGTTAGAGGAAGATGAGGCTCAACAACTAATTGTTAAAATAAGAGGTGAGATTAAAAAAAGTTGATGTATAAACAATCTGCAGGGAAGTCTCCAAGATTAGATGGTATCAAGTGGAAGTTTGAAAGCTAGGAGGGAAGAAAGTGATAAAAATCTAGAAAGTTTTGTTTCACAGTATTTTAAAAGAAGAACCAACACCCTGGAAAAACTGTGGTTGCTGTAATACATAAAGACAGTAAAGATCCATCAGATCCAGATTCATATAGACCTATTTCAATTCTACACCATCGTTATAAAGTGCTTATGACTATACTAGCTAAAAGAAAGGCAAAGCTGTTGTCAAAACTGATACATATGGATCAGTGTGGTTTTGTGGAGAGGAGGCAAACATTTGACATTAATGGAAAAATTATGATAGAGGGGGAAGCAAAATTTAAGAAAATTCCACTGCTGTTAGTGATGGTCCTTGATACACAGAAAACATTCAGCAGAGTAAGTTGGGATTTTGAGAGTAGGGCACTGGAAGCATTTGCATTCCTGAAACAATAGATTAAAATAGGAGGATGCTTGAAAGATTAGAGGCAGGAATTAAAGTGGGAGGGTCCCCCTCTGATAAGGTACAAATGAACAGAGGAATCAGGCAGGGGGTGCTCTCTTTCCCCTTTATTTGCATTATATTTAGAACCATTGGCAAAGAAAATAAGGGACTAAAAAATTCAAGTATGTAATTGGTATGGCACTCCAGAAAAATTAGCTTTATTTGCAGATTATATTTTTTTTACTGGATAAAACCAGATAAGGACATCTGAGTGTTGTGGAACATTCTGAGATAGTTTCAGGTGTTTCCAGGACATTAAATTAATGAAGATAAAGTTTTAGGTGTTTTCAGGCCATTAAATTAATGAAGATAAAACAAATGCTACAGCTGTAAACTACATACCCACACATGAAGTGGTTCAGGAATACCAATATTTATAGGGACACAATAACATAAGGTATTTAGGAACATAGGTTAAAAAGGACCATTAGCACAGAAAAGCAGTTAGTGCAGCTAAAGTATGTGGGAATAGGTTAAACAAAAGATAATACAAAATCTGAGAAACTGGAAACACTTGCCTCTGGATATGGATAGAAAAACACTAGCCTCTGGATATGGATAGAAAAACACTAGCAGTAGTAAATGTTTAAGTCCCTTTAGTTTTATATACAGGTCAGGTATATTTTTATCAACCAGAGGAGAAGTTGCAGAATGTAAAAAGAGTTGAAGTATTTATCTGGGAGGTAAAAACGGCAAGAGTCACGTGGGATAAGTTGATCCATCCAACAGAAGGTGGTTTTAAATTACCTGATTTGAAGCAATAATTGAAAGCTACGCAGTTAAGACCCATACATAATATAAGCAGAAAGCTACAATTTGAAACAGATGATAATGGGCAAGGGGTAAATTCAAAATGTGAGGAAATGTGGGATTTTGGATGCATATACTTGAGAAGAGTAATACAGACTAATATATTTATAAAGTGGTAGAAGGTATACAATAACTAAGCTAATAAGAAATGTGAGAAAGAATATTCTGCATATAGGGATGAATGCAATTAGTGGCACAGAGAATTGCCAAGAGGGGGCTGGAATTTACTGAAGAAAGCTGCCAAGGTATTGGGAACAAATAATTAGAGATGGAAAGGTAACAGAAGGGGAAGAAGCCAAGAAGGCCATTTGTACTGCATGCTACAGATTGCCTTCCCCATCAGATACTGATAGAATATAGGCCAGGAGAAAGAAATACAGGAATCTTAAGTGAAAGACCTGGACTGGTTGAGTTTTTAGATGAATCTAGAATAGAATCTGCTGTTAAAAAGGGATAATTAGGAAGGAATACAAAATACAGGAATCAATCACAGGAGGTCAGACAAGATTGGAAAGCAATTTACAATGGAAGAACGTATTTATGGCTTCCAAATATGTAAAGGCAAAGTCTAGAAGATTTAGGATTTTTGTCTGGGAAGTGTTTCTATACCCTAAGCAGCTCCAAAGAATTTTTCCTCAGGTTGCTGGCAAATGTTGGAGGTGCAATGGAGAACA
Organism: Protopterus annectens; assembly: GCF_019279795.1. Lineage (NCBI taxonomy): Eukaryota > Metazoa > Chordata > Ceratodontiformes > Protopteridae > Protopterus > Protopterus annectens. The sequence goes on from NC_056725.1 coordinate 1,387,939,192, forward strand.
AAGAGGCATCTGGGAGCATTTGTTTTTGGAGGGTAATGAATTGGCGCAGACTAAAAATTTTCTACAGAGTACTCTGTCAGGAATACTGGGTGAGAAAAAATGAGTGTAACTAAGGAAATAATTTTGAGCTGGAATACAGGATAAGGCCTTGTTAAGTTTAATTCTGGTAGCTGCCAAAAAAAGCAATTACTAGAAAATGAAAATCAAAGTCTAAACCAACCATACTTGTAGTAGTTAATATTGTAACAAAGACAAACAGAAAGTTGGATCTTTAGAAAAGGGTATGAGTAAACTGCATAAAAAATGGAAATTGTGGGAACAATACATGCAACAAAATGTTTCGGAGGAGGAAAGAGGTTTAACTGAAGGCAGGAACTGAACAATTTATGCAATGTTGGATTGATTATATTGCATAGAACAATAAATGAGAAGTATAATGTTTTGTAAGTATGAACTTGTTAATATGGTTTGATTAAGTAAGTAAGTTTGCCTATGTCATAAGTGAGAATTCAATAAAGGTGTGTTTAAAAATACTTTAATGTGGCTAATAGAACGATGCACAATTTAGTGTATTTACTTAAAAGTAGCCAGAATACATTTTCTTAGGGCTAAAGGTTAATGTTTACAGAAAGCAAGCAAGCTGTTTTTCACATCTGAAAGAACAGAAATAACAAACGTACAGCAGTCAGCTGTAACATACTTAAGCACTGGTAGCCTTAGTTTTACATTAAGCAGCGTCTTTGGGCACAGCAGTCAGTTTAAGGCAACTGCTCCTATCAGATGGGATAAACTTTATTTGTTAAAATGTCTACAGTTTTACATATTTGTTCCAAGCTAAATCTGGATGTGTTGTGATAAAAATGTATTTAGTTTTTTGTCAGAGTGTTTTCACTGTAGCAAAAGTCTTGAAAATGTAACATAGGCTCAAACGGAGATAAAAAGCAGCTGCTTAAAACATCAACATGCCAAACACTGGAAATACATAATCAAAAGAACTGACATGTACATCAGGTGGGAATAATAGTATTCTACCACAATGGCTGCCCTGTCATTATTATGGGTTGTAAATTTACTTACAGGTATAGACAAAAAAGCAGAGGGTACTGAATTATATTAAGAAACATAGGGTGCAAAGAGAAATGGTGAAGGAGATGTGTGGATAGAAATGAGCATGTGAATATGGCAAAGAAAAGATTTCAGGATGGACATTCATCAGCACATCAGGGACAACGGAAAAGAGGAATAATAAAACTGACTGCCAGAGAGACATCAATAGTGAGATAAGAAGGGATAAGAGGGGGAAAAAAGGCAATAATGGCGTATTTGTCAGAGGAAGGAGCCATTGCCAAGGCAAAAGGATTTTACCAGCATGCATTTATATTCCATCAAAAACATCTGTTGTGGAATGTAATAAAAATACGGAGAAATGATTAGCTTTCAGCCGGGATTATTATTTATTGGGGGGGGGGGGGGGGACTGGAACTTGATTTGCAATACTGAAGGACCTAGAAGGAAAAACATAACAAAAGAGGGTTGAATTCTGAAAAAATATGAGAATATTTAGTATGGAAGATGTGAATTCAGTAGTAGGAAATCAGAAATAATTTACATAGTGTTCTCCAATGTAAAATAACTGGGCTAAAGTGGAGAGAATTGATATTTCACAGCAGAATTTATATTTGATTGAAAGCTTTGGCAAATATCAAATGACTTTTTCTGATTATGCACCAATAAAAAAAAAACTATGCAGGGCAATCAAGTAAAATTGAGACACTGGTGCTTTCCTGCTTACCTGTTAAAAAGAGAAGGAAGTAAGGAATGGGCAATGAAAATTATTTGCATTATTATGGAAGACATTTCTTTAGAAGGGATATCTAGTGAGTTGGATTAACACAAATTGAGTTTAAAGTGGAACAGAAATAGAGACAGACATGGGAAAGTAATGGGAATTACTTAGGAAGGCTGACAAATGTTGAAGTATTGCAGAATAAGAGGAATCTCACAGAAGAGGAGTAGCAAATGCAGAATGCACAATAGAAATCAGGGAGTACACAGATAATGCAGGAATGGAGATAGGTTGCTATTATGCAACTATTTTTTAAACTTTATTGAATTATCACTGAAGACACAGGCCAACATACATTTATATAAAAAAAAACTATTTTAACATGTTCCCAGTTACAAACAGACATTAAATGTTTTTATCAATACAATATTACACAAATTACTATATTCCTGTACTCCCTTAAATTTCATTCCTCATCCAAAACATTAACCTCCACATAGTATTACAATTTCCATTTTTTTCTATGCAATTTGCTCCTAACCTTTTCTAAAGATGTCATTTTGGGTTCTTGTCTCTCTTTTACAATTTTTAGTACTTTAAATACAGTTGCTTTAGACTTTGATTTCCATTTTCTAATAATTGCTTTTTGGCAGCCACCAGAATTACACTTGGTAAGGCCTTATTGTGTCTAGGCAAATTAGCTCTTGCATCCCTGCTCAGTCACACACATTTGCTCACCCAATATTTCTAACAGAGTACTCTGTAAGGAATATTTAAAATCTGTCAGCTCATTATATTCCCAAAACTATGTTCCCAGTTACCTCTTTCATCACACCTCCAATGTTTGCCATCTTTGGAGTCTGCTTATGGTATAAAATACCTGTACAAAAAATCCTAAATCTTCTGGACATTGTTGCATACTTGGGAGCCATACATATGTCCTCACATTGTTTCCTTGTGAATTGCTTATCTAGTCTATTTTCCCACTGTTCTCTAACCTTCTTTGACTGGTTCCTATAGTAATCATGTAATATTTTATATGTCCTACTAATTATTCCTTTAACGGCAGCTTCTTTCCTAAATTCAACTAAGATTTCTTCCAGATCAAATCATTCACTTAGGATACCCCTATCCCTTTGCCTATACTTTGATACCAATACATGACAGGAAAGGCAGTCTCTAGCCTGGAGTCTTCTTGGCCTTTTCCCATTCTACCACACTTCCTTCTAGAGTTATTTTCTCCTTGCCAGCTTCGTCCAATAAATTCTAGACCCCTCTTGATTGTTCTCTGTATCCTAAATGCAGTTGTCATCACTGACAATATCTCCCTTCTCCACTCTTGTGTTGGCTTAGTTCTTAGTATACTTTCTGCTACTTTATGAATATAACATTCTGTATGGCTGTTATTCTCCTTAAGGATCTGCATCCAAAATCCAACTCTCTTCTTATTTTTTTGAATCTCTCCCCCGTTTCATCATCATCAACCTTTTCCACTTTGAATGACATATTTCTGCTTGTGTTACGTATATCAGTCACAACTGTGTAGCTCTAAAATATCACTTCAAACCAGGTAATCCTAAATCACCTTGTTCTCTTGGAATGATCAACTTATCTCCCCTGAATTTTGCCCTCTTCCCCTACCAATTAAATTCCTAAACCTTTTTATTTACACAACTTCTCCACTGGTTGATGAACTCCACTGCCAATCATGAGTAGACAGGTGATCCGCTGTGGCGACCCCTAACCAGGAAAAGCCGAAAGAAGAAGTTATCTTGCTATCTGTATCCATAAACAAGAGATTCCGGTTTCTCAGTTTTTGTATTAGCTCTTAAGTCTCTTCCCAAATATCCTCAGCTGCCAGAACAGAATCCCTTCTAATCCATACTCCTAAATAATTCATTTTATTGTGTCTCCATAAATATGGTTATTTCTGGACCAATTCATATGTGCGTACATAGTTTACAGTTATTGTCTACAAATAAAGCTAATTTGTCTTGATTACCATACCAATTATATCCTTGAATTTGAGAGTCCTTAAGTTTCTTTGCCAATGGCCGTAAATATAAAGCAAAGAACAAAGGGGAGGAGAGGACACCCTGCCTGGTTCTTTCTGTTCAGCTACAACACAGGGAAACCTCACTTCAATTTTTGCCTCTGATTTCTCATACATCTCCCTATTAACCTTATTAGGGTATGCAAATACTTCTATTGCCCAACTCAAAATCCCAGCTTACTCTGTTGAATGATTTCTCTGCATCAAGATCCACAAACAGCAGTATTTTCTTACACTCTGCTTCCCACTCGATCATCATTCTGTTAAAGTTGTCAAATGTTTGCCTCCCCTCCAGAAAACCACAGTGATCCAGATCTGTCTGTTTGCTATTATAGACAACCATTTTATAATTGTGGTTTATATTTGAAATGGGCCAATATAAATCTGGGTCTGATGGGTTTTTACCATCTTTAGGGATTACAGCCAACACTGCTTTCTTCCAGGATGTTGGTTCTTCCACTCCTTTTAATATACAATTACACAAAACATTCATCCATCACTTTCTTCCCTCCTAGTGCCCAAACTTCTACAGGAATGCCATCTATTCCTGAAGACTTTCTTGGAGACTGATTTTGTCACCATTTGTATCTCATCTCCTCTCACCTTAACTGTGAATTGTTGAGTTTTATCAACCTCTAACCTTGGCATACTTAAGTCTTCCATAAATCTTTCCATTTCTGCTCTTTCTTGATTTCTACATTTCTTTGCTTTATACAAATTTTCATGAAATTTCAGAAATATCTCTTATACTTCTTACAGGATATCTGTTTATTTTTCTTGTTATAGGCTATGGCATGAAAAATAACTGTAGATCCTAATGAGGTATTAAATATGCTTTACAATTTTTTTAAAAATGTTGTATAAAGCAGAGAAATATGGAAACCAAGGAAAAGTACAAATGGGAATATTATAGAAGACTTAATTGTGTCAAAGCTCGAGGAAGATGAGGCTCAATAACCAAAATAAAGATGAGACAAATGGTGATGTATAATCAACAGGGAAGTCTCCAGGATCAGACACGGTTCCTCACAACATTTGAAAATTTAGAGGGGAAAAAAGCAATAAAGGTCTGGAAGTTTTTGTTTAACAACATTTTGAAAAGGGAAGTACCACCAGCATCTTGGGGGGAAAAAAATAAAAGTTATGTTGTCTGGATTACCCACAGAGGGTTAAAACCCTCAAGCCCCATCTTCATATAGACTAATTTTCAAACTTTACACCATGACTATAAAGTGCTTATGTCCATACTAGCTGAGAGTGGCACACATGTTACCAAATTGATAGATATAGATAAATATGGTTTTGGGAGGCAAACAATTAACATTAAAAGACAAATGATGATCCAGAAGGAGGCAGAAAGTAGGAAAACATCATTACTGTTGGTGGGTCTTGATGCAGAGAAACTGTTTGGCAGTCAGCTGGTATTTTGAGCTGAGAAATGGAAGCATATCCATTTCCTGATGGTGTAACATGGTTAATTAGGAGTATATATGAAAGGTAGGAGGCAAGAATGAAGGCAGGAGCGTTGCTCTGACAATTTGTGTTTACATAGAGGAACCAGAATTTGGATGTCCTTTCACCTTTGTTTTATGTTTTATATTTAAACCCATTGGCAAATAACAGATTCATAAATTCAATGATATAATTAAGGTGAATCAATAAAATTTAGCTTTATTTGCAAATTACATTATTGTACTTGATAAATCCAGAAAAGGACATTCTGACCTGCATAATTTAGAATTTCAAACGGGATGAGCATGAAAGCTGAGATCACTTAACTGGAACATGTTAAGTGATAAATGAATGAGTCATTTCACTCAGTTTTAATGTACTTCAATGAAAGACTATCCTTTTTATGAATGGAAAATTAAATCTGCTAAACAATAATGCACAAAATAATTGTGATAACCATATGAAAATTTTCTGATGTACAAATAAAACACAAACCTCAGACATGGAAAGTTAGAAAACAAAAGCCTTCTCATGATCTAATACAGCACTGCAAAACAGCTAGAAGCAGAGAACATCACTATTCAAATTTACATGACAGCAGATTATCAAGACTTACACAGGTTGCAAATATCCTGCCATATTTAGTCTTTCTATGAAAAATGTATGTATGCAAGTATAACTGTTAATGATGTTTGAAAAACGCATGCATGTTAGTTATGCTTGTTAATCTTTCCATGTAAAATGCATTCATTTGACTTTTCTGGGTTTCGTCCACAAATTGGCTTTGTTTCCTGTTGTTTATTATGCAAAAGTTATTTTTTTTCTTTCTCTCTCTGTATTGGAGCTTTTCTTTCCCAGCCGGACTTTCCCAGTAACCAAATGTCAGATAAAGAAATAAAGTCCCAACATGCATATGATAATCACAGCTATAAGCAACCTCTAACATTCCTATCCATACAATAAGTTCAGCTTCACAAGGAAGCATGTCTGAAGGACAATGATGTCAATAATCCTAGTGGTAGCTATTGCATCAACACACGCACACACAAACATACGATGCATCTATTACATATAGAAATGCACCCTGCAATTACATTCATACCTTTCACCAATATTTTACACTGGCTGGTTATAGCAGACTGAACTGTGTAATTAATATTTCTGCCTAAAGAGCATTTAAAGATTTATAAGCTAAGAAACAACAAGCAAGACTTTGCAATTCTGCTATTTGCACCTAAACTCAATATTAAAAAGTGGGTCCCCCACATACCTTTCTGAAGAGTGACCTGTAAGAATCACAGGAAGGTTTGTGATAAGATGTCTGGTCACCCAGTACCAATGAAGTGAAAGGAGAGAGAGTCCATGAGGATCTGCAGTCACAGAATTTGAGACAGACCAGAAACGATCACGCCACAGCATGAGACTCAAAACCTGTGAAGGTAACAAAGCAGCAGCCATGATGTAAATGAGTTAAACAAAAACTAATCAACAATAAAAAATAGTACAGACAGAAAGACACGTAAATTCAGTAGGTATAACTGCATCAGGAATGCTATTCAATCATCAAAACAAATCCTAAGCCCATACACAAGTTTGGTCCAACTCACCTGAAGCTCACAGTATCATACTGTACCTCACCTGCCTCTGAAGGGGAGAGGTTGCTGGTGGTCCCCACAAAGCTGGCTGGAAACCTCTGTGTATTACTATTGCTTATCAGGCCACACATCTGTGGGACCTACTTTCACAGTGGTTGAGAGAGTGCACCATAATGGTATGTTACTGTACATCTTTGAAGACTTGGCCATTTGAAATGGCTTCTGATGAGAGTGGAGGTGATCAGTTTTAGGACTTCTTTTATGGCCCTGCCCTTAGCAAATTCATTATTAATTTCCCCCAGTTTTAATTAGATTTGTTATCTCAAGTACTGTTTGAACCTATTTTAGATTATGACTAGGTTAATTGTATTTTTTATTATGTATTACACATATTTTACAGTTTCTGTCTTCGTTCTACTACTATTAGTGCTTTGTTAAAAAAGCACCCAAATAAAGCTGGAGCTGAGCTTAAGCAATGAACCATGAAACTGGTTTGGGGTTACTGGTATGCAACTCAACACACAAAGGTATACCATATAATAGTATGATTAAAACTATGACAACGGATGCAGCAGATAGGTTTGCAAGACACTACCCAGTGATTAACTTCTGAGTTCCTGGAAATATGTAACCAATTGTAACTCATTGGTTCTCAAGAATATTCCCCATGGTTGAGGGATATCCACCAGGTAAAGTTCAAGAGGAATTTAATAAGAACCAGCCATTATAGTCCAAAGAACATAGAGATGAAGGAATAACCCTTGGGAGACTCGCTCTACAGTTTCTTAGTTCTTTCCTCTGCAGAAATTACGATAAAGTCGTCGTCAACATCATCACAATCAACCCCATTTTCTACATGGGGTCAGGGTGTCATGTCACCATCTCTCCCTATTCAGGGCCAACTCTACCGTCAACACTCAAGCTTAACTTTTGCAGATCTCTCTCACAATCTATCCACCTCTTTGCTGCATGCCCTCGTTTCCTCTTGCCATCTTCCTATTTGTCCCAAATCTTCTTCACTAGATTTTCTGCTTTTCTGTACATGTGCCCAAATTACTATAATCTTTTCTCTCTCATCTTTTCTGTAATTCGAGCTACTTTGGCTTCTGCTCTTCTGTCATTTCTTTGTTTCTCCCTCAGTGTGCAGTCTACCACCCATCACAGGCACTTCATCCCCATCACCTAAAGCTTCAGTTGTTCTGCCTTAACTGCCCAGGTTTCTGTACCATATAGTAGTACTGGTTGCACCACTGTTGTGTACACCTTACTTTTCAGCTTCTTTGGCAGTCTTCTATCATACACTACTCATTGACACACTGTGCCAGTTTGGCTGCAGCCCCTCTGATTCTAGGGCTGACATCCTCATTCGGACTTCCATTCTCCTCAACAACCCCTCCCAGACACCTGAAGCTGTTAACCTGTTGCACCATCTTCCCTTCTATCTCATTTTGCAGCTTTTTCCGATTTCCCCTATTTGCTGCCATTACAACTATCTAAGCTGTACTCAGTTTTATCCCTTGTGCTGTCAGTTTTGTATTCCATTAACCTACTCTTTGCTGAAGTTCTTGATCAGAGTCTGGCTGTAATGGCACATCGCATGCATACAGCAACTTTGTTGCTCTATCCCCTCTAACCTGTTTGCTAATGTAGTCCATCACCACTATGAACAGCAGTGGGCTCAGAGCTGAAACCTGATGCACACCCACTACCACTGGGAGCCCCTTCTGTATGACCGAACACAGTTCACACTTGAGTCTTTGCATCTTTGTACATAGCTTGCTCTGGGACTGCAACCCACAGCAAGACTGCCCAAATGAGCTTTCTTGGGACCTTGTCATATGCTTTCTTCAAGTCTAGGAATGCTCGGTTGGACTCTTCATAAAAGAGTATGACAAAAGTAAGGAAGAAAAATAAGTGTGGGTAACACTGCTTGATATACTCAATGAAAAGCTCTCAATAACAAACTACTGTATTTTCACAAGTTGATCAAGATATGGACAGACCGTTAAGGTCAAGCTCTTTTGCTAAAGACATAACACTTGAAAGCCCCAGCACTGTTTCCACTCAGTTTTTTTTACCCCAACTGTGGTGCAGTCTGCCAAGAAAGACCAAGTAAAAAATGGCAATCCTCCAGAGGGAAAGCAAGAGGAAAGGGCATCTGCTGGTTGAAATGCTCTCAAAGGTCTGGAATTTAAGTTCCTATGCAGACAGACATATATTGACCATACCAACTGATCTGAGCCTGACAGGGAGTCCTGCTCACTGGGCATACCATTGGAAGCTCCACTCCTGTTTTTTTATAGCTATTACTCAAAGTCCTGCACCAGTCTGGGGTGCATCCACCATCTGCTCGCCTCTGGCACATCCATTAGTCAAATGACAAACTAGGGCAGCAAGTTTAGTGCCAGAGTGTGCACATTATGCAGCAACAATAAAGGACTGCACTTCACTATGTAAGGGCATACAAACATACATACTCCGCTAATATAGAGTTCTGCCAGTTTCACATCTGTATGCTGATTAAGACCCAGGCCATCCTGGTTCTATTATCAGCTTGGGTACCTGTTAGAACCAGTATAACTGTGCTCATCCTGGGGAAAAGGGACAGTCTAGGGTCATCCAATACCACATCCCCTTCAAGAAGGGACAGTGGCAAAATGGATGTCCATGGGGGAGGTGTTAGTTTCCAAACTGCATGTGCATAAGACAAGTGGAAGTAGGGGGTACCTGCATTTGCAAGAAGGCATACTGGACCCATGCTGATGCAAGTCAATCTAACTAACCACAGGAAAAGTTATGGTCTACAATACACCCCCTTCATTGCTAGGTTACTAATGAGGGTACAAACCATCCCCACAACCACCTGAATGCTGACCCCTCTTGACAGCTTTTGCCCTCAAGCTGTGAGCACCTAGTAAGGGGAATGAACAAGGTCTAACACAGTTTAGGGAGGCTTAATGGTTGACTTTTAAGATGCCAGCTGACTGGAAAATATACTAATTAAAGACTTACTATTGTGAAAACAGACGGTCAAACAGCTGGGAAAAAATTATAAATTTGGGTGAAACTCAGTACTTGGCTATCAGATACACTGCTTGGATGCCATGAATGTAAACAAACAGGGAAAAGTATGAAATAAATCGTCCAGTAAATGAGATGAACAACTTTTGGGATATTAGAAATGTGTCTGATCAGCAGGAAGCAGACATGTTTGCAACCTCATTGTAGGAAACAGCTTCCAGTAACCTAAAGGTTAAAACTGATCAACTGCACATAGATGAGTTTAAAGTAAGCAATACTCGAGAAGGTAATAAAACAAATGAAAAATGATCGGTAAGAATAAGGAATTAAATAAGCACTCTAATGAACTAAGTTTGAAGAAGTCAGAACTATTAATGATGGAGACAGAATGAGTGGACATAAAACAGAGAATGTTTCAAAAAATGCTAAACTGAGATGACAGCATGAAGAGAAAACAAGGTTTACTGAAATCAGAAAATTTGCAGGGAGGAGACTATTAATTTTATGAAAGTGCACACAAATAAGTGGACTGCTGCCCCAAAGGAGTTTTTATGAATACAAAGTCTACATCATGTCTTTGCCTCAAAATTTAGCCTTCAAAAAGCAGCAATACCCATACTGGTTAAAATGCAGTTGTAGCAGCAGGAGGAGATGCTGCTAACAACAATGGAGGAAAAGGAAAGATTCTGAAAAATGGTTATGCCAGGGTGTTTGGGGAAAACAAATACTCAAATATACAACATGACTAAGTTTACTGCAGTCACTAAGAGTAGTCAAGAGGCCGCAGTGAGATTCTAACTGCTATACACAGACATTTTGAAAATATCTTTTTTTTCCAACTGGGACAAAAACATATATGGAGACAGATCAATCTTTGGAGGAGAGATGGTTTAGTCTACAAAACTCCAGCCAACAAAGTGACAGGGGATGTTTCTTGACCCTGAAGAGGTAAAGAAGGTCCATCAGAGACAGTGTTTGTGAAAGTCTCTCTTGTTTCAAAAGAAAAAGTAAGAGTGACAGGGAGAAGCCCAGAAACTGACCAGAATAATCAGAAGTCTGGATTCAAACTAGATCATGGCACTGCAAGGTGGTGAGTAATGTGAATAAACTAATAATTAAATTAATTTGGTGAATACGAGCAAAAATGGGAAATATCAGCCTCACCATAGGTTCATAAGTAGGTACTAGGCTATCGGCCCAAGGGCCTACGTAAGCCTAGCAAGCAAGGTTCCATAGCTTACGCCACCCAAGAAAATTATTTTCCTGTGCCATTGTCGAGCAGAGACACAGAAGTGATCCCCGGGGTGTATTTCCTATTTCCCATCCACTCATCAAGATTTTTCTTGAAGAGTGCTAATGAAGAACTTTGCTTGACATAGATGGCTAGTTGTTCCAGAGTATAGGAAGTCTATGGGACAGGAATCTATTCCTCCAGCATGTCCTGTTTATTGTGGTGACAAGATTTAGGTCCCTAGAGTGTGTAGCTCGGGAGGGATTGCGATTTCTTTAGGTGTAGCATGTCCAACACTGAACCTGTCTGCCAGGAAAACTAAACATGACACTTATTTTGTGCTAATCAAAAGAAGTTGGGGTTCGAATCTGAAGCTGGTATGGTAAAAAGGTGGAGTGTGGAAACACTGATGATAAAGTGAACTTGATAAATACTGCAAAATCTGTGGGATATTAATTACAACAGTACACCCAGTACTCGGAGATTTGGGAACACATGTAGACAATAACCTGGCCTTTGACCATCATGCATCTATGGTAGCAAAGAAATAATTCTAAATTGCACAACATATATGCAAGGGTATGCCATCTAGGTCAAAGGATGTCACAGTTACGCTGTAAATGGCCCTTATCAGACCATTCATAGAGCACTGTGTACCTGAACAGGCATATATTATAATTGGAGCATCTACAAGGATTCCTAACAAAAAGGATACAGGGCAAAAACATGTCCTATGCAGTCAGCTTCACACCTCTGTCCCTGTAACTGGTCTCGAACAGACTGCTGAGAAGCTATCTATACACAGCCTACAAAGCATCCTCTAATCCCGCAGTAAAGAACCTGTTGCACATCCACAAAACATCAGAATTACCTGATCTAGGGACATAAACCTCTTCTGCAACATAAAAAGGATATGTTGAAGGGACAGGTATACGCCTTGGAGACTACCCTTTCTCTGGAACAGACTTCCCCATTCATGTGAAGAGTTCTTCCCAACACAATTTGACATTTACCTCTGGACTTGCACCTATGTCTCTAGTACACAAAGGCAGCCGGCAAATGCTTGACCACCCATGCCCAAGCCTACATATACCCCTTAAAATAATCATTGATGATCAAAACGTGTCAAGTACATTTGAGAAGCATGGCTAGGCTTAAAAAAATAAACACTCCCTGGGTTGGTAGCTTAGTAATAATTTACAATCCTAAGAACACCATGTGATGTTTATTTGAAACCAAAAGAGAAACTGAAACATGAACCCCACTTTACATTCATGCTGTTCCTGATGATGAACCAAGATAAGTAAAATTTTTCTTAAGTAAATTTTGAAAAAAGTTCAATGTTGTTGTAAACTTTAGTACATTAGTGCACATTATGCAATACCAAGTTACTCCAACCAAGGTGAGGCTGATGTTTGTTCTGGGTATAAACTCTCTTGATTAGTAATATCAAGCTAAAACATCTCTTTATATGCAAGCTATAGAACCATAACTATAGAAATACAATGTGTTTACTGAAGGGACTTGTTCCCAGGAATTAACTGAAAAGCTGAATGGTTTAATGACACTAAGCAAAGAAATAATCTTATGGTAGAAAAAAAAATACAAAATTGCATTTCATCTCACCCCATAATCCCTTCAGAGTCCTAAGTCATTTAACATGCCCTCATTTCCTTGATAACTAGCTAGTAAGTCAGACTTGCTTCCAAGAGTTGATTTCACTGCTCCCACATGTTCCTATATGACCTATCCATATTCTTGATTCCCCTGTATAATTCCACGTTTGTAATTAATTTTCAATTCCCTCTTAACAGTGAAGTTTTGTCAAATTTCCATCCTCTAGTAATTAATATTTCAGCAGCAAGAAAATAAGTCCCATCAAAGCTCTAGTAAATTTTGGAATGTTTAGGCCCACACACCAGCTTAATAACATGTTCCTTTTGATGTCATTTACTTCCTATTAGGAATTCCACTAAGTTTTCTATGCCTATTTTAAATCTATCCAATTCTGGGCATGCACAGAAAATATGCTCCCAGTCTTCTATCAGTTATGTACTGCAGGCTTATTAAAGGGCAGAAGTAAATGGTAACCAAAAATAAGATGTACAATAGTCATTTGGATTACAAAATTATTGTATTGATTTCTTCCAAGATTTTCCTCTGATTTCTTTTTTATCTTTTGCTCAATGCAAAATTTAATATGTCTAACATATGTACAAGAATTTCATTTATGTATAAGGCATGCAGATTGCACTATTGATAAAATGTCTCTGTGAAGTTGATGCAATAAATCTCTCAGGTTTTCAAAAAAAAAAAAAACACTTAGAAAATAGTTCAAAGTTAAACAATGCCTGCGATTTCTAGGTGCTGGGGTAAGGCTGGGTTACGTGTATTGGGGGGTTAACTTTACTTAAATTTAAAAGTTAATTTTTTCTTAGTAACTATAAGGTTAGGAGACTAGACTAAATAATGCAGATTAAGTTAAGAAAGTATTTTTCTACATTCAGTCAAGATACATATGCTAGCAAATGAAAAGAAAGTGGAAAATCCAAGATAAATGACAAAATCAAGATGATGTTACTGAGCTGGAATTTAGATTCAGAAATGCTGACCACAGTAAAGCCTTGTTAAGTTTATAAGCACCTAAAAAAGCAAATCACAAGAAAGCAGAAATCAAAAATTAAACTATAAGTAAATGAAGTAGTGACTAAAGTAAAAGAAATAAAAGTCTTAAGAAAAAAAGAAAGATTATATCATTACAAGATGGAGGTAGTAAATTTCATAAAAATAAATGGTGCATTTGCAAACACTACATACAAAACGATACTCAAGCAGTTGATTAAAGTGAAGTTGTTTAGCAGGATCTGAAAAGTATGAGCAAACTGTAATTAATGCATGTGACAAAAGAAGTGCCTTTCAACAGAGTTTGAAGTTACAGTGCACACACACAGCAATGGAAAATGTTCTGAGATTTTTTTGTGGTCATTGTAACTAATATATGTAAACTCAAATTGTAAATGAGTAACATGTTGAATAAAGTTTTTACGCACTGAAAAGGAGGTTTGATGGTCAACAGGCACAAGTCAAAATGATCAACTTCAACAACTGGCTAAGTTTCTGGTGTCATTCAAAGGGGATCCAGTATCTGTTAGTCTGGGATGACATGCTCGACAAGCCATGTTGCTTTCAAATACTGGCCAAGCCTCTTACCGCCCCCATAGTGCCTTTTTTAGGCAAGGCTAAAAAGACAAACCCACCAACATAAATAGCACAAGTAACCAAAAACTGAGGGTAATGCTACTCAATGCCAGAAGTCTAAACCTCAAAATGCACGCATTCAAGGCACTCCTCAGTACGGAGAACATAGACATCTGTACAGTAACAGAAACATGGTTTAAGGCTCCTTAGAGCACCCCAGCACTACTAGGCTATAACTCATACCATACCTTTTGGACACAGAACCAGGACCGAAACTCAAAAGTCGGGGTGTATCCATATTCATCAAGGATACCCACACATCCAGGTTAGTGGCGCAGCACAATGCATCAGAGATCATCCATGTGCAACTAACAACAAGACAGACTACAATCCAAATTGTAGCTTGCTAGAGATCAACCACCATGACCCAGGACACCCATTCCACATTTGTGGAGACACTGGGAAATATGAAGGTCCTACCAAACACCTTAATAATGGGCGATTTCAATTACCCAAACAAACTGGGAGAACTACTCAAGTACCAACTCCCTTGCCCAATGCTTCCTAGAATTTATAAACTTGAATGCCCCAGATCAACTGGTCAACACCCCCACCAGAGGGAACATATTGGACCTGGTCATCACCAACATGGGCGACCGGTGTTCCACACCGGAGCTCAACCCCTCGCTGGTTAGATCAGACCATAGACTAATCACTCTGGATATCCACATTCCGCCCCCACCCGCAATCAAGGAAACCACAGCGAAAAACTTTTCAAAAGCAAACTTCACGTTACTTAAGACCAAGGTGGAAAGATTCACACCCCCCATGCTAAAGGGCAATGCTGTCCAAGCTGCTGAAACTTTTACAAAGGCACTCTATGAGCATCTGCAGGAATGCATGGATTCTGCTATCCCAAGTAAAACCAAGACTCACTCCTCCAAGAAAAGGAAACCAGTCTGGTGGACCCCTGCCATAAACAAGCTATACAACAGGAGGAGGAAACTAGTACAGAAAATAGTAAAATCCCAAAGAAAGAAATCCCTGATCAGTATCAGCAAGAAACTACGATCCCTCATCAAATCGTCCAAGGCTAGTTTTGAAAGAAAAATTGCCAATGACTCCAAAGATAACCACAAAGCTTTCTTTAGCTATGTCGAGAACCTAAGTGGAAGCTCTCAGATCTGCTCTGAGCTAGTGCAGAATGGCAAAAAATACAATGAACCGACTGATATTGCCTGCATTCTGGCAGATAGGTTTAGTGCAAACTTCACCCCCTAAAGGACCCATAACCATACCGGAAGAATGTAGGGCCCCGTCAATCACTGACACACAGGTTATAACAACCTTATCCAAAACCAAAAACACAGCTTCAATGGGACTGGATGGTGTCCCAGGCTGTGTCTTACAAGAGCTCCAAAATGAACTTACCCCTCACCTAAACGCACTGTTCAAACTCAGCCTCTCTACAGGCTACGTACCCCACAGAGTGGCACACAGCAACAGTTATCCCACTCCAAGGTGGAGCCACAATGGACCCTGGAAACTATCGCCCTAAAAGCCTGACTAGCCTGGACTGCAAGGCTATAGAGCGCATCATCATGGAACTCATTAACAGAGACATTGGGAACCTCCAAACCTTGGACCCTACCCAGTGTGGCTTTATTAAGGGCAGATCATGCCTCCTAAACCTGGTGGACTTCTTTGTGACAGTTACCAAGGCAATAGATAAGGAAAAGGAGGTCCACACAGCCTACCTAGACCTCGCAAAGGCTTTTGACACCATTCCCCATTCTAGTATTCTAGACGAGCTCACCAGCTTGAACATAAACCCCGACATCATGAGATGGGTTGCCAACTGGCTCATGGATAGAACCCACATGGTGAGATTTGCAGGCTCTACGTCAGAGTCTAAACCGGTTACAAGTGGTGTACCCCAGGGCTAAGTCCTAGGACCCCTCCTGTTCGGTATATACTTCTCAGAGGTACAGGCAAGCATAGGAGGACTATGGCTGACCAAGTTCGCAGACGACTGCAAACTAGGGGCCATAACTGATTCTCCGGCTGATACAGACACCCTCCAGAAGGGTCTCACTAAGACGGATAACTGGTGTCAAAATTATGGCCTCAAGCTAAATGCCAAAAAGTGCATAGTCATCCCCTTTGGAAAAAATAAAGTACTCGCGAACTACCACATAGGTGGTAGTCCACTAAATACAGAAAAGGTAATAAGGGATCTGGGGGACCCAAGTAGATAGTAATCTCTCCTTTGATGATCATATTGCCAAGGTGGTTAGAAAATCCTTCTATGTGGCCCACCTAATCACAAAAGGGTTCCCATCTAGAACAAAAGAGGTTATTGAGCCTCTCTACTAATCACTCATTAGATCCATCATAGAATACAATGCCCCACTTGGGATGTACCTTACAAGACACCTGCAACAGCTGGAAAGACCACAAAAGTACCTCACCAAGAGGATTACTGGCCTCAAACAGATGCCCTATGCAGCCCGACTCAGGAAACTCCAGCTGTACTTTGTTGCATACCGCTTACTCAGAGGTCATCTCTGCCTGACATACAAGGCCATGTCCAACCCAGAATTGATGAACATACTTCACCTAAAAAAAAAAAAAAACAAATTCCAGAGAGCCACACGCTCTAGAGATAAAAACCTCACCACAACGATAAATAGGACATGCTGGAGGGACAGATTCCTGTCCCAGAGACTCCCCATGCTTTGGAACAGGATTCCAATATAGATAACGCAGAGCCCCTCACTAACTCTCTTCAAGAGAAACCTTGACGGGTGGATGGGAAACAGAAAATTTACCCCAGGGATCACTGAAGTGGCTCTGCTGGACAGTGGCACAGGGAACTAATGGCTCTGCTGGACAGAGGCACAGGGAACTAATCTAAGGGGTGGCGAAAGCCAACACATTCTGGCTAGGCTTATAAATGCCCTTGGGCAGATAGCCTAGTACTTACCTATGAACTTATGAAAAGAGCACACATGAAAAAATTGGATCTGTCCATTGAAGAAGACAAGAAAAAAAGGTTATTAGAATCTAACAAGACCTCCTTACACACAGACACTGACAGAGATCAAATGATACAACGATATACAACTTATCAAGGCTTCCATCTTAGTGAGTTTGCACATGGGAAAAATCTCAAGCCATGCTAAAAACCTCTTGATATGCTGAAGCAGGAATATGGCTGAAAAAGGTGAAGGTTTACAGAAACATATACCTCTTGAAGCACTGAATTATTACAGGAGGCCTAACTGCAAGATTCTAGGTCTATGCTGAAGAAACAAGAAAGTGGCAATAGCAGAAATGTTACTAATGGAGACATTAAAAAAAAAAAAAAAAAAAAAAACATGAAAACAGCTCTCCTCCAAGTAGAATGCACTCTGACAGCAACAATTTCTAAGGGCAAGTGAGCACTTCATGAACAATGGCAAAGCATTAGCAATGTACTAAAAGGGCTTGCTTAGCACCTGTCATTCTCTTTTTGTAAGAAGAAAAGTTGAGTCGCTTCAGCATCTGTCACTCATGCCAGACTTGGGCAGAAAGTGCCTTGACAGTACGCATCCAGGGTATGTCAATTACTTTTATCAAATGAAGGTTGGGAAATTTATCAATCTGCAATTCTCAAGAAGACTTCTTCAATGGATGAGAGAGGTGCAGAACCCCTTTAAAAATGACTTACCCAGCTGATGCTAGGCCACAAGTCCTGCTCTCCAGCATGAGGTTAAGACTGCCAGAAATAGTTATTAAAAAAAAAAATGCAGCATTACCACAGAATAACTGAGACCCATGCAGGTGCATGAAGGTCAAATGCACCTCTGTTCTAAACAAGTGGTGTGGCAAAGAATACCTTTCAGCGCAAAAGGAGAACCTGTTCCACTTAAAATAAAAAGGATGACTGCAATGTTGCATTTCTAAATGTTTCCGTTGTTAACACCATGGCTGAGATATCTGCATTAGGATCTATGGCCTGAAGTGGAGATTAGCCAATTCAAGCTTGGAAAGGAACTTCCCTTGCTTTCCTCTCAGGTTTTCTGTACAAAAACGTGAGGTAAAAAAAACAACCTTCTCAGTCAACAGGAAAAAAACGAGGACAAGTTTGGGCTTTCTTTTCAGAATTTTTTTTAACTAGAATCAGAAGGAATGGTGGAAAGGTATACAGGAATTTTTCATCTATGAGTGACAAAATGTGTCCACTTTCAACTCCCCACTGAAATACTGTGTACAAAGAAAAGATCAAGGACTGCAGTCTCCCAAGTGGAAATAGTTCTTTATTTTAATCTTAAGATTAAAATAACCTTTTAATCTTAAAATTTGGAAAGGAACTGGAGGAAATAAATACAGTTAGAGCCCCAGAACGTCAGCAGCAAAGACAGTGATGCCACAATTTAAAGCACACTACCTGGCCTGTGCTCTACATGCACGGGGTATAAAGTAAGTCATGCTTCTGTACCACAAAAAGGATTGGTTCTGGGCAAAAAAGGAGGGGCTTCACTTTCAGCTCAACTTCCACAATCTTCACAACAAGCACTGTTTTCATAGTTTATCGGCAGCTCCCCTAACCTAGGAAGGGGACTCCATCAGTCTAAAACCACGGAGGCAAATTGTGCTCCTCACTGTCAGTGAAGCCACCGATTACTGGTACCTTGAATAGGTCTGACTGTGGACGAAAAGGCTTACTCACAGAATACTGTGAAATGTGTATTCCCCCAGGGTCAGGCAACAGATGATAAATGATAATGGGATAACTCTGCCCTGCCCCCCCCCCCCCAAAAAAAAAAAAAAAACCTTACAAGACACTGAAACATCATCTTCGGGAATGAAAAGAACTCTGCAAAAATTGTGGCCATCCCCATGACTAGAAGGCACAAGAAACTCTGCCAAAAAGATAACCTTATGGGCCTGAAATGAACACTGGTAGGCATTCAACTGTGCTCTAATGAGAGCAACCCGCTTACAAAGGACTGAGGGAATACTTCTCAATCTACAGAGGCACTCAAGGGACACAAGTGTTTTCCAAAAACATACAAAGCTATGTCAAATCCAGAGCTGTTGGACATGCTCCACTTAAAGAAATCCCAATCACTCCGAGCTACACGCTCTAGGGACCTAAACCTTGTCACCACAATAAACAGAACATGCTGGAGGGATATATTCCTGTCACAGAGACTTCCCATACTCTGGAACAGACTACCTATCTATGTCAAACAGAGCTCCTCATTAGCACTCTTCAAGAAAAATCTTGATGACTGGATGGGTAATAGGAAATTCGCCCCGGGGATCACTTCTGTGGATCTGCTTGATAGGGGCACACGAAAATAATTTTCTTGGGTGGCGAAAGCCAGGGTACCTATTTGTCTAGGATTGTATAAGCCCTAGGGCCATTAGCCTAGTACCTACCTATGACCCTATGAACCACCTTTTCTCAAAAAATCCTATTTTAGGTGATATGAAGCAAAATCTTCACCCTAAATTTGACAAAGTCAAAGAATTAGGGGACAGATGAATGGCATAATATGACAGGGGAAAAAATCAGAATAGTAGCACTTGTCCTCAGTTTATCAGAAGCCCTTCAAAAACACAGCCAATGGTAGCAGGCTGGCCCAGTGTATGAACCTGAAATATATAGTGTCCTCCTAAGAAGATATAATACACTTCCCTTCTGACAAGAGGCCTGGAAGAGCTACAACTTTAAACAAAAACAGCCGTGATTTTTTGACTGAATATATAGAAAGTAATAAAAAAAATTGAAATCTCAGCAAGATCTTCCAAAGGGTGTTCATCTTTAAAAAACAAGAGGCGTAGGATGAAAATCTTGACCTCCCTGGCACAGAAGGATGAAGCATTCACTGGGACCTAGCCAACTGGTGTTTGAGGAAGCAGGCTGCGGAGAATGGGAATGAGTGGCTGATGTGTGCTTGCCATCCAGAGGGTAGATGTATTCAGTTATGGTTCACCACTTGAGTAGCAACATGGGGTGCTACGCCCATGCAGTTCAGACTTGGTGGGCAGTACTACCAAATGATGCTGGTACATATAGCAAGCCTTGGAGATGATGGGTATGTACAGATGTGCAGAGAACATTTCACTTCCAAATACTCAAATAAAACAAAACGAAGTAATCACCAAGAACGTAGTATTTAATGAAGCTTTCGGGCACACATCCCTTCATCAGCATACATAATCACATCTAAATGTTCAATATATAGAGGGTTATTTAAAAAGCACATGATCAGAACCAGCCAATAAAAATCTCTAATCCATTATATCATTACATAATTTAAAAACATATGATCAACCATTTTTCAATGAAATTTTTCTAAAAAACTCTAAGAATAACAAAATTTACTTGATATCAGTAACTATTAAAAAACTGTATAATAATATATAAATACATAAATACATATATTTTATTTTATTTTATTTCTAACTGCTTTCTAACTAAAACAGGCTTTATGCTAACTGCACTGTTCAGGCCTAGATTTGAATCTGCCTGTAGTCTAATTATCCAGTCTAATTCTTTTAACTCTATGGCATTATTTATATCACCACCTCTTATACCTTGCTCAACTATATCCACCACTCTAAATTTGAAATTATGAGTCTCAAATTCCATAATATGTTTATATAGGGCATTTGTTTGTACTTTCCTATTTATTTCAGATCTATGTTCTATAATACGGTCCTTAAGCCGTCTTGTAGTTTTCCCTATATAAAATGCATAGCAGTGCGTACAAGTAGCGAGGTAGACTAATCTACTCGTATTGCATGTTGCTGCTATATGAAACTTGTATTCCTTATTTGTGATAGGATGTTTAAATATTTGGTCAGATTCAAATATATCTTTACAACAGGTACAGTTTTGGCATTTATAAGTGCCTAACCTACCCTGTTCTGACTTACGTATTACCTTAAAATCTTTGTAACATAATATATTTTTTATAGATTGATGATTTCTGTACGCAAAACTAGGTTTAGGGCCTACCAGTTCTTCTATTTCTGGCATAGCCATCAATATTGGCCAATTTCTTTCAATAATCTTAGTGGTTTGATAGGTATACCCATTGTATGTCATGACATATCTACTTTTATGTTGTTGCATTATCCGTTGTATTGTACATGATTCTTCCATTTGTGTTAAGGGGACATTAAATACTGGTCTAAACATATTATGTCTACCTAAATTTACTTCTTCCATAATATTATTTACAATAATTTCACTGTAACCATTGGTTACAAACTCATCCTTCATTTTACCTATCTCAGCTTCATATTGCTTATTGTCAGTTGTTAATTTACTCACCCTAATCATTTGTGATTTAACAATTCCTTTAAATATATGTGGGGGATGCATACTTGCTTTTTTCAGGTATCTTACTATATTGTACTTCTTTCTTATGAATCATTGTTTCCAATTTATCATTTCTTTAATAGAGTTTAACATCCAAAAACACTATACTATGCCTAGAGTAGTCCATCTTAAACTTTAAAAAGTTAGTTGTATTATTTAAATAAGATAAGTAAAGCAATAGGTTCTCTTCAGTGCCTTCCCATATGAAAAAACAATCATCCACAAATCTAACATAACTTTTCACATATACATTGTGTGCATTATTGTTGCTTAATACATATTTCTTCTCCCAGTAATATAACACAAGATTTGCAAATGTGTTTGCCACTGAGGTACCCATGGCCACTCCTGTTAGTTGTTTATAAGGAATACCATCAAAGATGAATACATTCTTAGTCAAAACCAGGTCTAACAGTAAACAATTTTTCTACTTCACATGGTTGCATAGTGGAATCCATTAATAATAATCTCCTTATGGCTTCAATACCGTAATCGATAGGAATAACTGTAAATAGTGATTCCACATCAAGTGTTACCAAAATATATTCATTTGTTGCCATACCATACCATGTATTTAATTTACGTAAAAAATCAGTTGTATCCTTTATAATACTGTTACACCTAGGTAGGAGTTTGGCCAATTCATTTTGTAAATATTTAGAGATAGGTTCAATCACCCACCCTTTACCTGAAACAATGGGTCTCAGTGGAGGATCTTGTAAAGATTTATGGATTTTGGGAATTCCATAAATCTGTGGAATTTTGGGGCATGGAACAGAAAAGTAGTTGAATAAATCTAATGAAATTTCATTATTTAACTGCATGTCATATATAACCATATTGACTTGCATTATTTGATTTTTTACTTCCAAAAAAGTTATTTGTTTAAATGTATTGACATCAGCAAGAAAGTTTTTAAACTTTATATTATAAAAACTTCTATCCATAAGCACGGTAGCCCCACCTTTATCTGCCTGTTTTATGATTACTTCCTTATCATTTCTTAGTTCCAAAAGGGCTTGATATTCCCCATATGTTAAATTATACTTTCTTACTTTATCACATTTATTTAAATATAGTGACCTTAATTCAATTTCAACTATATTAGTAAAGGCTAATAGCACAGGTGATAGCTGAGGAATAAAAGTACTAGACTTTTTGTAAGAAGTTACTGTGGAGTTCGAGTTTGTAAACAATAATTGTAACATTATACTTCTTGTAAATAATTTAAGGTCAATAATTGCATTAACTATATTGTCCATAGCAAAGGGTATGAATTTCAGTCCTTTGCTCAACAGTTTATAATGATCTTCTGACAAGCAACGTTGTGTTAAATTTAAAGTACCTTCATTGATGGTAGCAACAGCTACCTTTATCTGCGAGGTGCTTTGTTGGTTTGCCTTGGGCTGTTGTTTTTCCTTTTCGCCCCTTGCACTGCTTGCTGCTGTGGTACTGCTACATTTGGACTTTTCTCCGGTTGCATTTTTCGAATTATTACCTTTTCCGGCTGTTTTAACCGAAACGGTAAAAAAGCAGAGATCTCCGCTTGTTACTTATTTTTAAAATCAACTTTTTGTTGTGTTGGAGTACAGGTGCTCGATGTATTTGGTGTATTCAAGCTGTTACCTCCTGTAACTAACTCCATTAGGACTCCATCGCCTCTCAGTCCTTCTTCATCGCAGCGTTGTGACGTAACTGGAATTACGTCGTGCACACTAGCTTGCTGGCTAGCTGATGTTACCGGCGTTGCTTGCGGCAGATTAAAGTCATCTAGCTGATCAAGCAACCTTGTTGTTATATTATTACTCTTATTTTGTAGATAACTTTTATTACTGAAAGGTTTTGAATGTCTATATTCTGGTTTGGGCCAGGAAAAGATATGCCCGTTTTTGAAATCCTGTACATCACGTTGCAATTTACGTTTTTTCTTTAACTCAAGTCTAGTATCCATAACATGCACATTTTCAATAAAAGTCTGATAATGTTCGTTTGTAATGTCACCATTAATACATTCCAGCACTTGTTTTTCTAAAGCTTCTATTTCAATAAGTAAGGAATGTTCTGTATCTATAAAAAATTCATTCACGAGTTTCATGTAATTTGCGCTTAATTCTAGATTAAGCTGTTGCCACTTTACTAACAGTTCCTCATAGACATTACCATAAGAGGGCATCTTTAGTATACAAAGCCCTCGAGGTACGATACCCAGTTCTAAGTATGCTGAAAAGCTAAATCTTTGCCATTGAAGTTGCTTATAGCTACTCACTTTTTTCTCCAGTACACTTAGCAGTTTGTTTAGTTCTTTAGTATCATTACCTATGGGTACGTCTTGAGGTTTATCAATGCCTGTTGTCTGCAACAAAGGATTATTTGCTTTCATTAACAGTCTTTTTATAGATGAAGACATCTCACAACAATCTGTTTTCAGTATCAATATAAGTAAGAAAGGCTGGTTCGACTCCCTCCTAGTACGTTCAATGCAATACCAGTGGTATAAAGTCAGAAATCCAGAGAACACTTCACTTCCAAATACTCAAATAAAACAAAACGAAGTAATCACCAAGAACGTAGTATTTAATGAAGCTTTCGGGCACACATCCCTTCATCAGCATACATAATCACATCTAAATGTTCTATATATAGAGGGTTATTTAAAAAGCACATGATCAGAACCAGCCAATAAAAATCTCTAATCCATTATATCATTACATAATTAAGATGCCCTCTTATGGTAATGTCTATGAGGAACTGTTAGTAAAGTGGCAACAGCTTAATCTAGAATTAAGCGCAAATTACATGAAACTCATGAATTAATTTTTTATAGATACAGAACATTCCTTACTTATTGAAATAGAAGCTTTAGAAAAACAAGTGCTGGAATGTATTAATGGTGACATTACAAACGAACATTATCAGACTTTTATTGAAAATGTGCATGTTATCGATACTAGACTTGAGTTAAAGAAAAAACGTAAATTGCAAAGTGATGTACAGGATTTCAAAAACGGGCATATCTTTTCCTGGCCCAAACCAGAATATAGACATTCAAAACCTTTCAGTAATAAAAGTTATCTACAAAATAGGAGTAATAATATAACAACAAGGCTGCTTGATCAGCTAGATGACTTTAATCTGCCGCAAGCAACGCCGGTAACATCAGCTAGCCAGCAAGCTAGTGTGCACGACGTAATTCCAGTTACGTCACAACGCTGCGATGAAGAAGGACTGAGAGGCGACGGAGTCCTAATGGAGTTAGTTACAGGAGGTAACAGCTTGAATACACCAAATACATCGAGCACCTGTACTCCAACACAACAAAAAGTTGATTTTAAAAATAAGTAACAAGCGGAGATCTCTGCTTTTTTACCGTTTCGGTTAAAACAGCCGGAAAAGGTAATAATTTGAAAAATGCAACCGGAGAAAAGTCCAAATGTAGCAGTACCACAGCAGCAAGCAGTGCAAGGGGTGAAAAGGAAAAACGACAGCCCAAGGCAAACCAACAAAGCACCTCGCAGATAAAGGTAGCTGTTGCTACCATCAATGAAGGTACTTTAAATTTAACACAACGTTGCTTGTCAGAAGATCATTATAAACTGTTAAGCAAAGGACTGAAATTCATACCCTTTGCTATGGACAATATAGTTAATGCAATTATTGACCTTAAATTATTTACAAGAAGTATAATGTTACAATTATTGTTTACAAACTCGAACTCCACAGTAACTTCTTACAAAAAGTCTAGTACTTTTATTCCTCAGCTATCACCTGTGCTATTAGCCTTTACTAATATAGTTGAAATTGAATTAAGGTCACTATATTTAAATAAATGTGATAAAGTAAGAAAGTATAATTTAACATATGGGGAATATCAAGCCCTTTTGGAACTAAGAAATGATAAGGAAGTGATCATAAAACAGGCAGATAAAGGTGGGGCTACCGTGCTTATGGATAGAAGTTTTTATAATATAAAGTTTAAAAACTTTCTTGCTGATGTCAATACATTTAAACAAATAACTTTTTTGGAAGTAAAAAATCAAATAATGCAAGTCAATATGGTTATATATGACATGCAGTTAAATAATGAAATTTCATTAGATTTATTCAACTACTTTTCTGTTCCATGCCCCAAAATTCCACAGATTTATGGAATTCCCAAAATCCACAAATCTTTACAAGATCCTCCACTGAGACCCATTGTTTCAGGTAAAGGACGGGTGACTGAACCTATCTCTAAATATTTACAAAATGAATTGGCCAAACTCCTACCTAGGTGTAACAGTATTATAAAGGATACAACTGATTTTTTACGTAAATTAAATACATGGTATGGTATGGCAACAAATGAATATATTTTGGTAACACTTGATGTGGAATCACTATTTACAGTTATTCCTATCGATTACGGTATTGAAGCCATAAGGAGATTATTATTAATGGATTCCACTATGCAACCATGTGAAGTAGAAAGATTGTGTTTACTGTTAGACCTGGTTTTGACTAAGAATGTATTCATCTTTGATGGTATTCCTTATAAACAACTAACAGGAGTGACCATGGGTACCTCAGTGGCAAACACATTTTCAAATCTTGTGTTATATTACTGGGAGAAGAAATATGTATTAAGCAACAATAATGCACACAATGTATATGTGAAAAGTTATGTTAGATTTGTGGATGATTGTTTTTTCATATGGGAAGGCACTGAAGAGAACCTATTGCTTTACTTATCTTATTTAAATAATACAACTAACTTTTTAAAGTTTAAGATGGACTACTCTAGGCATAGTATAGTGTTTTTGGATGTTAAACTCTATTAAAGAAATGATAAATTGGAAACAATGATTCATAAGAAAGAAGTACACACAGTAAAATACCTGAAAAAAGCAAGTATGCATCCCCCACATATATTTAAAGGAATTGTTAAATCACAAATGATTAGGGTGAGTAAATTAACAACTGACAATAAGCAATATGAAGCTGAGATAGGTAAAATGAAGGATGAGTTTGTAACCAATGGTTACAGTGAAATTATTGTAAATAATATTATGGAAGAAGTAAATTTAGGTAGACATAATATGTTTAGACCAGTATTTAATGTCCCCTTAACACAAATGGAAGAATCATGTACAATACAAAGGATAATGCAACAACATAAAAGTAGGTATGTCATGACATACAATGGGTATACCTATCAAACCACTAAGATTATTGAAAGAAATTGGCCAATATTGATGGCTATGCCAGAAATAGAAAAACTGGTAGGCCCTAAACCTAGTTTTGTGTACAGAAATCATCAATCTATAAAAAATATATTATGTTACAAAGATTTTAAGGTAATACGCAAGTCAGAACAGGGTAGGTTAGGCACTTATAAATGCCAAAACTGTACCTGTTGTAAAGATATATTTGAATCTGACCAAATATTTAAACATCCTATCACAAATAAGGAATACAAGTTTCATATAGTAGCAACATGCAATACGAGTAGATGAGTCTACCTCGCTACTTGTACGCACTGCTATGCATTTTATATAGGGAAAACTACAAGACGGCTTAAGGACCATATTATACAACATAGATCTGAAATAAATAGGAAAGTACAAACAAATGCCCTATATAAACATATTATGGAATTTGAGACTCATAATTTCAAATTTAGAGTGGTAGATATAGTTGAGCAAGGTATAAGAGGTGGTGATATAAATAATGCCATAGAGTTAAAAGAACTAGACTGGATAATTAGACTACAGGCAGATTCAAACCCAGGCCTGAACAGTGCAGTTAGCATAAAGCCTGTTTTAGTTAGAAAGCAGCTAGAAATAAAATAAAATATATGTATTTATGTATTTATATATTATTATACAGTTTTTTAATAGATACTGATGTCAAGTAAATTTTGTTATTCTTAAAGTTTTTTTAGAAAAATTTAATTGAAAAATGGTTGATCATATGTTTTTAAATTATGTAATGATATAATGGATTAGAGATTTTTATTGGCTGGTTCTGATCATGTGCTTTTTAAATAACCCTCTATATATAGAACATTTAGATGTGATTATGTATGCTGATGAAGGGATGTGTGCCCGAAAGCTTCATTAAATACTACGTTCTTGGTGATTACTTCGTTTTGTTTTATGTACAGATGTGCACATATTTCCTCAAGGTCAAGCAGCAATTGCAAAGCTCAGCAGAGCTCCTAACAGGGGCAGGTGCTCTTGGGAGGATGAGAGGTCTGCCCAATTCACTAAATGACTTGCTTCCTACTGCCCAATCTTCACATCTCACAACAGACCAGACTACTGTACTCAACCAAGGGAGCAGATAGGATTTAGCTATCACCCTAGGCCAAAGGATGGATCCAACCTCTACATGAATGAGGAAGCTGGTGAGCTCAGGTGGAAATCAAGTGGGTCGCTGAACCCTTGCCCTGCTTCATGACCCAGTGTGATGCAGGATAGGAGGGGGGCTTTGAGTTCACTCAATGGTACCTGTCAGAGACTATCTGGAGAAAGACTAATAAGGCACTGACAACAGACCTTTTAGTTCCATGTAGTAGTCATCAAAAAGAGAGAGAATGCTAGAGTCTACATGCAGAACATTAAACTAACAAAACACTATCAAGACAGCTCAATCATAGGTGTGTACTAGGCTAATGGCCCTGGAGCCTTTACAAGCCTAGCCCACAGGATTACCCTGGCATCGTGCCACCCAACCTTAGTTCCTAGTGCCTCTGTCGAGTAGAGTCACTGGAGTGATCCCCGGGGTGAATTTTCTATTTCCCATCCACTCATCAAGATTTCTCTTAAAGAGGGCCAGTGAGGTGCTTTGCTTGACATGTATGGGAAGTCTCTTCCATATTATGGCCAGTCTCTAGGTTATGAACCTGTCCCTCCAGCATTTTCTGTTGATTGTGGTAGTGAAGTTGAGGTCTCTGGAGCGTGTGGTGTGGAGGGATTGGGATTTCTTTAGATGTAGCATTTCCAACAGAGCTGGGTAAGACATGGCTTTGTAAGTCAAGCAGAGATCACCTCTAAGTAGGCAATATGAGACAGAGAATAGTTGGGAGTTTTTTTGAGTCTGTCCATATAGGGCAAGTGTTTAAGGCCTAGGATCCTCTCTGTGAGGTACTTTTGCGGCCTCTCCAGTTGTTGCAGGTGTATATGCCAAATGGGGTGTTGTACTTGATGATTGGCCTAATGAGGGAAGAGTAGAGGGAGACAATGACCTCCTTCTTCCTGGATGCAAAACCCTTAGTAATGAGATGTGCCACATAAGGACTTTCTGACCACAGTGGCAACGTGGTGGTCAAAAGAGAAGTTGCTGTCAACCTGTGTTCCCAGATCTCTTATAACGCCTTCTGTTTTCAGTGGACTACCATCAATGTGGCAATTCAAGGCAACCGGGTTTTTCCCAAAGGGGATGACGGCATTTTTTGTCACTGAGCTTAAGGCCATGGTTCTGACACCAGTCGTTAGTCATGGAAAGCAACCTACTGGCTGAGCCTGCCTTGAAGATTATGTTCTCATTTTTTTTCTTAAAACTAGAAAATAAATTGTAGCACTTACTGCATCTCAAGCACAAAAGACTAGATCCCATTTTCTTCCTGCAGTACAGATTACAGGGTCTGTTACACCCAACACAAACTGAGAAGAGGGAGGTGGGTAAAACTTTTCTGTTTATCAAAGCTAACATTCCTTTACATAAACATATCCAACTGTTAACTGCTGACAGGGATTGCACTACACCCAAAGTTAGCTGCAGGATATTATGCATGGACAACACACTACATGTACATACATCCTTTGAAGTAATATTGTTAAGTGCCATGTCTATGTGATACCTATCCTAGGATAAAAAATGCACACATCATGCTTTTTTAAAATGCTATTTCATAATACAGCTAGACTAGCCACATAAGCCATGATAATGATCCAAACAAGGACAAAAATAGACCTGCACTCAAGTCACAAACTAAAGACCAGTGTTATCTCTGAGCACTCCAGTAAGCAAAAAATAAAATTCAAGACATGATGTCTTGATAAATAGAGATTTCCAAATATTCCCATGTTTTTTTCATGAAAGGAGACTTGCAAATATATGTTTTGCCAAGGTCTTCTTGACTGGGACATGCAATTCACCTGCTGCTGACCTTTTGTTCTTTAAACTTAGTACTTCAGATTGCAGACACAGCCAAGCACCTGCAAAAAAGGCTTTATTTTTCAATACAAAATCACTCTGCTGTCATCACAAATAGATTCCATTTCTCCTCTCAGTTTTAATTTAATTTCTCCGTTAGGGGGTTTAATGCCATAGTAGGAAAATATGCTACTTCAATCTCAGAATATAGTGTAACTCAAACATAGTTCCTTATAAATCTTAAAAATTCTTTATTTCAAGTTGCTCTACTCTGAAAGGGTCTGACATACATTTACTGACTAGAATTTTAACAAACACAGTAAACAAGGCTAAATAATACTAAATCATATTAATCAAACTCACTCCAAGTGTGAAGAAACAATTAACCATGCTGTGAGCTTACTGGTTGAAGTAATTAGTAATTGTTCCACATTCCGGCCGTATGCTTCACATTGTGAGAAGTAGCATGCGACATTCTGGAGATGGAAGGTTGAGAGCTATGGGGCCCATACAGCTTGATAAAGGATGGTCCTGATGGCAAATACTGCCTTGAAATTTAGCACTGCTTCCATCTTTGATGTTTACAAAGAGTGTTGTTCTTAGCAACAGCAATGTACCTACAACTACCTACTTCTGCAGTTTACATATAGTTACCTGCAATGGTAGCATAAAAAGAAATTTTCAGGCATATTAAGTATATCCGCTGCCCTCAATACTAACACACGGGTATTTCATGATGCACACTTTTCCAGTTTCTGCTTATATGACCTGATATTTCACAATTTGCTCATGCTCTTCATTATGCAGGACACTAGTTGATGGATGTGGTTATTTCAAAGCCCACTTTTCTTTTTCCTCCTCAGCTGTAATACTCTGTTTTCCATGCTTTCGCTTTCTTAACAGATGATTACTGGATAATCCCATCTGATCATAACTGCACTTTTAGTAATTTGCTGTGGTTCATGTTTCTCAACTACTTATGTAGTGCTAAGTTCAAATACATTTACAGTTTACCAACCCTGCCACATTATGCCCTTCAGTACACAGATCCCCAACTACAGGGATGTCACAAATGGTCACAGAGTATGTAGCTGCACTACAAAACCAGCATTCATCTGAAGGCTCAACTTTTCAGTTTATTATGTAAAGTACACTGTAAACAACCCAGTATTATTATTTTCCATTATCAGCCTTTTGCCCTTTCAAGCTAATCTCTCCTTAACTATATACCCATCTCTCCTTCAGGGAGAGGCATTACATAGTAAAGTGCCAACATGTATATGTCGCTGCTAGCTCACGCAGCAGTGACGCTGCCTACCAAGTAACCAGATTCTGTTACCACATAAAAGAAAAAAAAAAGTCTACCAAATAAAGACTCAAGGAGAAAGCCACCTGAGCTTGTTTGAAACAGCTAAGGGCAAAAGTCAAGCTTGACTCATAAAAACTCAAGAAACAAAATGTAGCCAACCTCTTAAAAATGTGGTCAATCGATAAAGAAAGCTACTAGTCAAAGATCACATGTGAAGTTACGTTCACAGCAGACTACATGGCTATGGTTTTGAAACAGGGAGTGTAGAACTAGGTGTGCAACAGTAATACATCACCAAATAGAAGCAAGCCATTGTTCACAGTGGAAATCTACTGAAGAAGCTGAAATGATCAGTTACCCCCCCAGAAAAAAAAAAAAAAAATATATATATATATATATATATATATATATATATATATATATATATATATATATATATATATATATATATATATATATATATATCTATAAAAAACAAGCTACATATATTACTTCCCGATTCCCTTTTCATCTCGTTTTACAGCAAGTTTTACTCATACAGGTGATCCCAGCAAGGTGGATGAAATCTAGCAGCACATTTTATAATAAAAAATCATGCTCACTCTGTAGTTACGAGTCTGTGAAGGATGCAGCACCTCAACTACTACATTGTTAAGATGCACTACCAGATTGTGCAAACTTTACAAAAATTAGATGAACATTATAATTTTCGACAAGGCATATGTGAATTTTATGAGACTAAGCACACATTTTAGGAAGCAGCAACAATGCTAATAATAAACTCTCACCTTACTTAAATCAAGATCTGAAAGCGTTGTCTCAGACTGTAGACACTGCATTATACAGGTATCCCAAATATCAAAGAAGGGAGCTAAATGAGCGACCACTGGATGCGGAAGGTAGGTCTCTGGATCTGAGGTAAAAAGAGAGAGAGCAAGCAGTAATATTCCAAGAAAAAATCCTTACAGTAACTACTGAAATCAACTGCATTGGCTAGATTACTGTATATTTAAAAAAAAAAACATTTGGATAAATGTACTTAATTGTTGAATGTAGAAACTCCAAGGAGCAAAAGAACCTTTCACAAGAGAGACTACTTATTTATTTAGTTTTTGTTTACCAGGAAATTCCAACTGGACACAGGTCCTTTTTGGAGGCCTGGGGAGGAGAGCTCCACATAGCAGTCAGAAAAGCATAGCACAAGAGCAGTGAGATTACAATAATGAAGTAGCAACATACAATATATACAGATAATTACTTACAATTATTTACAATAGTTGAGTATACAATATAAAGAACCAATGGAGGAGTTACATAGAAATAGTGGATTTAGCATTGTTACTATCAGTATATTCTGTACCAGGCAAGTAGGACCTCAGTCATGTAAACTAAGCTGAGAAGAATTAGAGTAGATGATAGTTGGGGGGGGGGGGGGGGTTAGAGAGCAAGACACAAAAATGATGGCACAAAAATACACAGTAAAAAGTCTAAGAAAAAACACCAAAGTAGTTCTAAAGGAGGATGGCAGCCTGACTACTTCACTCACATTACATATACTTTTCCAGAGCAAGTTACTGCATAAATTGCTTCTAAATCAAATGCACAGACAGCGCAGCCTGGTCTGGATTAATTACGTACATCTCAAAATGGTTTAAACTGAGAAGACTGCACTTTTAACTCCTTTTTAAAATTTAGTCGTAAGTCAATACTGCTGGTAGAAGAAAATGGCTAAGCAAGCAGAAAATATTACGTGACAACTGGCAATAGGAAGTGCTCTGGAGATCCAAGTTTACACGTGAGCTTCTGTAAGGAAAGCAGCCTGCAAGAGGGTGGTTGAATCATGGTGGATAAGAACACCAATGAAAGCTGGAGGCAAGCTAAAAAATGAAAAGAAAAAAACACTCATGCGAGTGAATAAAGCAGAGTAGTGTTATTATCTCACATACTCGGAAACAGTCCTGGTCACTGTGCTGCAGGCAATGGTAACCACTGAAAAAATACTAAGCAACTATGGAAGAACTTCCCCACCTTAGGAAAAGGAGATCAGGTGGGATTTTGTTTAGGGAAGCTAGAATACTACTTTGTGCAAAAAAGACATATTACATTTTTAATAGGACAACAGGATTGAGGCAAAAAATACCCATCAATACTCCCTCCAAGTTAATCATAGGCTTATTCATCCCCTACCAGTAAAACTGCTGTCACTGACTCGGGTAAGTCGAACAGAGGGGAATGTCATCCAGTAAGGAATTGAGGTTGAACTTTATAGTTTTTCCTGAACTTATCTTCCGAAAAAGGAAAAGGCCCAACTACAATTCATGTTCAACCTGAACAATTCTGGGACCTGACAGCAGCACAAATTTCCATGTTGCCTTACTCTTCAAATGGTCTCTTACAGAAGACCCATTCCACCCACGTGGTTGCTGTTTGCAATCCCTGAGACTCTCAGTTGTCCAGAAATACTGACCACATCATATGCATTGGCCTGCCACTGGTCATTAACACAAAGAAACTGAAGAATGCTCAACAGTGACTCTTGCGGTGCCCCAATGCACACCACCTAACAGCCAGAAAGTGAGCAAAGTGTAATAAAATTCTTAGTTCAAAAAATACCATTCTTTTCTCAGATACAGATTCATCTCCTGACACAAAATGCTAAGTCTGTAGAGTACCAAATTATGTTGCATTTTTTTTTCTGAACTCAAGGAGCAAAAAACAAATTTCTTTTATTCATTGCGGAGTAAACAAGGTTACTACATTCACCTTATTATTAGAAAAGTTGGAATTGCTCTGGCAAATTCGTCTCAATGCTTATAACTTTCCAGGATTGAACGACATGTGTTCTGTCACATGCTGTTTAAAACTGAAAAGCTTAATGAGATGAAATACTGTAGTAACAACATTATAGAAATTATGTTTTACTTATTAATTTTGTACTTGAAAATGTTTATAATGTAAGGTTAGATAAATGAGGAGACTACATTTTTACACAATTTTCATATATGATTTTCACCATATTGCTGCTGCAATAAATGTATTCATTTGCTTGCTAAATAAGGCAGGTTTAAAGAACAGGAAAATGCATATTATATTCACAATGCTATTTTAACTACTGTTCCTTTAAATTTTAAGATGGAGAGACCAGCTGCTTTTAATAATGGTTAAACATGACTATTTAAACTTGATTTTTGTAAATGCAAGTATCTGATGAAGTTCAAAGTAGTATTTGGACGAAAAGTGCTTCATTAAACTTTATAGATTCAGTCTTCAGTGAAGTTGCCTATTGTTTTTGTTTTCATTTCTCAGTTTTTTTGTATCTTGGATTTTGGAGTTTTCAAGTCAGGACGTACGATAGGAAGATGCAGGAATGCCTGAAATTCATGGGCTCACCTTATTCTATGAGAGCTTTTCCTGCCACATGAAAACTGAAAAGACATGAAATGGGAGCAGAGGGGACTAAGGGGCTATAGAAGAATCTATAGTGTTTTCAACTCCCTGCATACCTTTTTGAAAGACCTCAACCAGGTTTTTAGGTCTGTCAAAACAGGATTCAAATCCTTAACCACATCATCCTGCACATGCACACAGCCAAAACTGCTGGCCAATCCACATCAATAAAATCATGAGACACAAAACCAGCTGACCAAAACATGGATGCGTTAGTTACTTCAGTCACCCATCCAAAAGCTCATATGCAGAAAACACACTCCTGCCACACTGTCCAAAGTCCCAAACACTTTAAGAAGTAAGGTATAAAATTGTTTCATCTTAGGGGACCTACAGTGGATTACTGATCTTATTAAATGGTATTATCCTACTCTGCTGAAAATGCCACTCTGCTTGGGATTTACAGCCAGTTGAATTTCTGGAAGCAAAACATGGGTATTTCTACACCACTAAAAGAGAATTTAGAAAACATCCATAGATAGGACAATCCATGGTTCTTTCTCCTTGCCCACATATTTTTTAGACTTTTCCATAGAGAAAAATTGTTCCACAGTTCAGTCCATATAGAACTTCATTAGCCTAAAAGTCTTGAGGAATGGGTCAGTAGAAACAGAAAGAATCTCTGTCCCAATTAGTATACAGATCTTTGAAAATGCCTTCCAACAGCACAAAAAGAAAGGGAGAACCTCCCTTACCTAAACTCTGGATGAGTGGCCCAGGACTCAGCCAAATGCACTTCATCATAGTGAATGCAATGGGTGAACAAGCAATCAGGCAATGGGGGATCACTGCCTGTGGAAGTGCTCAATGAAGGCAGTGCTGCATCTGGAGAAGCCCATATAAGCCCAGCAGAGGCATTTGGCCTTATCAAGTGAAGGTGTGCTGCAACTGCAGTACTAGTTCCAATCAGAAGGCACATGACCAATGGCTGAGCCAGTACTGTGAGTACTGAAAGTGAGACACAGAAAGCAGGCTCTTCCATACCTCTCAACCTGGAAACATCAAAAATCTGGACAAGGCCCATGAAAAATAGGTACAAATCTATATGCTGATTAACATCTAATTTGCATGCATACTTACGTAACCCCACCCACTCCAATGGAATTGTGGGATACCAACTTTCAAATGCAAACTGAAGAACAGACAACCAAAATATGGCACCGGAGTCCCCCTGTAGCCAATGTATCATTACTTGGCTATTTCGCCCAATTTACCATAGACACTGTGTGCATACTGCTTTACTTCTGCAATGATTATTTGGATTTTATTTTTACAGCACAACAATGCAGAAACACTAACAGATATCAGGTAAACAAAGCAATACTGTCTTACAATGAAAATAGGCTT
Organism: Protopterus annectens; assembly: GCF_019279795.1. Classification (NCBI taxonomy): domain Eukaryota; kingdom Metazoa; phylum Chordata; order Ceratodontiformes; family Protopteridae; genus Protopterus; species Protopterus annectens. Next base: position 1,387,975,148 of record NC_056725.1, read on the forward strand.
GGCATTACAAATTTTCTGACCTTGAAATTCACACTCATTGAAACAGCATTGAAACCCACACCACATCCAAAGAAAATGCATCTGGACAGTGGTGGATAAAGATAACTTTTGGGCTGTTTTCAAATCCTCGGCCCCTTGCACACAAAACAAGAAACATGCATGTGTTCTTTTCTTTGATGCACCTTCCTGACTTTATTAAACTGTATTCCTTGTATAATACAACATGCTTGTTAGAACGCATTTTAAATTTATTGTTTGAACATTTTTCCAGTAGGCTCTACTGTAGGCAATGAAACAAAACACATGAACCAATGACGACAAAACTGCCCAATTCAGAACATTCCCATCATAAAAGTCTCCTTCCACACCCACACTATAAACAGAATGACAACAATGTAAGCGCCTTAGGCATCTTGCACAGTGCCGCACACTTATTTTCAATTTCATTTTTGGGGGGGGGGGGGCAAAAGGTCAAAAACCAAGGACACATTTTAAACATTGCTTGTATAATTTGGAAAAGTTGCTACAATAAAAAGTTGTGTTACCACCATGCATTTCACTGGCAAGTTCTGAACCCAGGACCCTATGCACTACAGTCAGAACATACCACTATGCCAAATCAGCAGCTTCCTGAAAAATAGGAAGACTGAAACTTAATGGCTATCATTTAGTGAATTCATTTCTCACTTCTCACCATAGCTCTCAACCTCTTGTAACAAAATACCTGGACAAAGCCAATAATGGGGGAAATACAAATTCAGTTTTCACTTCTCACCATAGCTCTCAACTCTTAGCACAAAAAATATGGACATAGCTCACAAGTACTGGTGGCTAGGGACTTAACCAGGGACACATTTTAAACATTGTTTGTATAATTTTGTAAAGTTGCTAGAATAAAATGTTGTGTTACTTATCACCATGCATTTCACTGGCAAATTTTGAACCCAGGACCCAATGCACTACAGTCAGAACATACCACTATGCCAAATCAGCAGCTTTCGGAAAAATAGGAAGACTCAAGACTGAAACTTAATGGCCATCATTTAGTGAATTAATTTCTCGCTTCTCATCACAGTTCTCTACGCCCAAGTCTTGGTTGAAAAATGTCACTTTGGTTCTCTTCACTCGACTAGTTGCCAAGTGTCACTATCCCTATGCTAAAATTTAACCTTCCAGCTCCTATCAGCCTTTCTCACTGCATTAGCTCTCCACCATGTCACTTTAGTGTCATCTGTTGAGATGATCCTCATGTACGTCATTTATGTTCAGGACAAATCTTACTCACCATTTTAAGTGCAGCTCCTGGTATAACACTCATACGTGCAGAGCTTTGTGTTTTTGGTACTGAAACACATCTACTGCCTTTTGAATGCATTTCTATTTGGGTGCATTTTGAACATTTTTAAACCTCCTCTTAACCTTTGTGTACATCTGACTGCATAAGAAGTCAGCACCACATGCAGACCACCAGATGAATTTTATTTGCATTATCAAAATCAGTTCTACCACAGAGTCTACTGAACCCTAATAGGCAAAATGTCACTGGAAACTCTACCAATGGAAGGAGCTATTCATAATCTTAGTGCACAGCTGCATATTCTCAACCTCTTAGCACAAAAAAAAAAGTCTGGGCAGAGCTCAAAAGTGGTGGTGGCTAGGGACTTTAGGCTCTTTTTACCCTGTACCCAAGGTCAGACTCCTTACTGTAAAGGCATTAAGGTGGGCCCAGGCCCAAAAGTTTAGATTGGAACAAAGTAGCAAAAAAAGTAGGCAATGGAATTTTAGTACACATTGATTAAAAATTAGAACACACATTCACTTCCTTTCTAAATGCTATTTTTAGAAAAAAATAAAGTCTGGAGACTTATGAGGATCCTCAGAGTTTTTATGCAGCAACAAAGATTTATGAAGGAAGACCAGTGTGGCACATTATGGGATCGGGGAAGTACTTGACAGCCTAAGAATATTATCGATTTACTGAGCAATCCTATTACCTATTAGCTTTATTTTACAACTTGCTGAGGGTGGAGCCTCTCTGTTCAGACTATGCTTCAGCCTCATACAAGCAAACAGAAAGTGATTTAAGATGATAAAAGCCTAAGCACTTTGTTAGTAAAACAAATCCTCAAAACAGGATACAAGAAATATACAGATAAAAACTCAAGCAGAAGAGTTTCTCTCTACAGAAATTAGAAGTTATGTACTCACCATAACGTTCCATCTGAGTAGGTGTATTCATTTGTCTGCAACCTGTGGGTTATTGATCCGATATCGGATCCGAACCGGCATGGTTTTCCAGCTATGGATCCGAGCTCTCAGCTCCTCCCCTCACCCATAATGCCCTGCTCTCCCTACATGACCTCAGATCGAGTTTGCCAACAATACAAATACCCTAAAAAGGGTAACACATAATATGCAGGAAACTGACAAGGCCAGGGGGATAGGAGGGCGGGATGGTTGCAGACAAATGAATACACCTACTCAGATGGAACGTTATGGTGAGTACATAACTTCTAAATCTGAAGTAGGAGATTCATTTGTCTGCAACCTGTGGGACAGAGTCCCCAGCCACGTGAATCTTGGGCGGCCATCATGGAAGGATATTCCGGAGCACCCGAGCCAAAGGATGCTCTACCTCTAGATGTAATATCCAACTTGTAGTGGGAGATAAAGGTACGAGATGAAGCCCAAGTGGCTGCTGAACAAATATCATCCAGAGGAATCCTAGCTTTAAAGGCCGCTGAAGTAGAAACTGACCGGGTTGAATGGGCATGTACCCCCTCCGGTGTGGGCCTTCCAGAAGCTTGATAAGCCAATAAGATGCACTGCGAAATCCAGCGTGATAAGGAGACTTTGGAAATTGGTTTACCCAAATTGAATTTAGCAAAGGAAATAAACAACTGGTCGGATTGCCTATGACCAGCTGTCCTGTTCAGATAAAATCTAAGTTGCCTGTGAACATCTAAGGAATGTAGCTTGTAGTCACCTTTGTTTTGATATTTAGGAAAGAAAACAGGGAGGTTAATGGATTGATTAATATTTGCTTCAGAAGCTACCTTAGGAAGAAAGGACGGGTTGGTCCTGAGGTATACACGGTCCGGATGAAAGACCAAGTAAGGAGGCTTGACGGATAAGGCTTGAAGTTCTGAAACTCTCTTGGCCGAGGTAATGGCTACTAAAAAGGCAGTCTTGAAAGATAAAAATTTCAGATCTACCGTAGCCGCAGGTTCAAAGGGGGGAGCGGTCAAGGCCTGAAGGACCAAAGAAAGGTCCCAAGGAGGAACCACTTGCTTTACAGGGAGTCTGAGGAGAAAAGTACCTTTTAGGAAACTCTTACACAATTTGGCAGACATCAGTGGACTGGAGTCTTGACCAATATGACAGTGAGAAATTGCCGCAAGTTGCACTTTAACCGTGGAACTGCTGGCACCATCATTAAAAAGAGTGGTTAGAAAGTCAAGCACCAGAGGAAGGGGAACTGTGAAGGAGTCTAGACCTTGCCGCTCCGCCCAAATGGAGAATCGTTTCCACTTACTGCAGTAAACTTTCCTGGTAGATGGTTTATGAGCCGCCACCAGGATGGCCTTAACAGGAGACGAAATACCGGGAGTCCTGATCAGGAGTGGAACTGGAGCAGCCAAGCAGTCAGCTTCAGGTTGTCCAGATTCGGGGTTGATAGATGGGATGGGTGAGATATCAGATCCGGAATGGGATCTAGAATCCAAGGAGGATTCACTGAATGAGACCTTAGGAAAGGGAACCAGATCTGTCGAGGCCAGAATGGGGCAATGAGAATCATTCTGCACCCCAACCGAGAGGCTTTCTGAAGAACTTGGAGCATCAGAGGCAAAGGGGGGTAAGCATAAAGAAGACCGGGGGGCCAAGCATGCACCAGAGCATCTCTTGGGGTATATCTGGGAGGAGGTATTAGAGCGAAAAAACTGTCGCACTTGGTGTTTGAGGGAGACGCAAAAAGATCGCAACAAGGAGTTCCCCACCGTGCGAAGATGCGTTTCGCTACCTGAGCATTGAGAGACCACTCGTAAGGGGAGAGAATGGTGCGGCTGAGTTTGTCCGCAAGGATGTTGGACCGACCCGGAATATGCGTTGCGATGAGAAAGCGGTTGGTGGAGACTGCCCATTCCCACACTCTCATGGCTTCTCGACAAAGAGGGTAAGACCTGGTTCCTCCCTGTTTGTTGATATACCAGACGACAGACATGTTGTCCGACTGAATCGCAATAGTTCCCAAGGGAAGAAAGGCCTGTAGTGCTTGCAACGCTAAGAGCACTGCTCTCATCTCTAGACCGTTGATATGCAGTAAGGTCTCTGAATCGTTCCACGTGCCTTGGACCGTCCGGCCTGCAAAATGCCCCCCCCACCCGAGGCGGGAGGCGTCCGTGGTCACCGTGGCAAGAGGGGGAGAAGCACAAAAGGGGCGGCCTCCGTGGAGATCTGGAGAGTGGAGCCACCACAGGAGGGACCGCTTGCAAGCCTTGCTGATCGCAATGGGATGATGCATAGGAAGAGCAAGATAAGACCACTGAACTAGGAGTGTCCATTGAAGGACGCGCATATTGAACCTGGCGAGAGGAAGAGCTATCGCTGCTGCCATGGACCCTAGAGCCCTCAGGACCAACTCTGCCGGAACTGAGCTGGAGTGGAGAATGGCCCGCACCTGGAGCTGCAGATTCTGAATTCTGTCCGCAGTGAGGAAGGCTCTTAACAGTCTCGTGTCTAACCTGGCACCTATAAAGTCTATGAACTGCGTTGGGGCTAGGTTGGATTTTTCTGTATTTATTGTGATGCCCAGACGGGGAGCTAGATGGAGAAAGGAAACTCGCGCCAATAACAGTAGATGCCTTGTTGGGGCGGTGAGAAGCCAGTCGTCCAGGTAAGGGAAGACCTGCACCCCCTGAAGCCTCAGGTGGGCCGCTACCACTGCTAATACCTTGGTGAACACCCTGGGGGCTGTGGTGAGACCAAAGGGAAGGACCCGGAATTGGTAGTGACTGGCTCCCAGCCGGAAGCGGAGAAACCTCCTGGAGCGCCTGTCCATTAGTATATGGTAGTACGCATCCTTGAGGTCTATAGAGCACATCCAGTGATTTTCTTCCAGAAGGGGGAGAATAGACTGTAATGTAACCATTCGGAACTTCTCCTTGGGAACTGCCAGGTTCAAGAGTGAAAGGTCTAATATTGGTCTTAGATCCCCCGTCTTTTTTGGCACCAAAAAGAACCTGGAGTAGAACCCTGATCCAATCTGGTCTGGGGGGACGGGCTGGATGGTTCTTTTCTTTAGCAGATGGCCAATTTCTGCCAAAGCGGCCTCCCACTGACCGGGTGGAACGTCGGGGAGGGACTTCAATTTTGGCATGTGATGAAATGGGATGCAGTATCCTCTGGATATGATGCGGTGGACCCAGCGGTCTGATGTTATGGACTCCCATGCCGCTAGGTGCTCCGAAAAACGTCCCCCGACTGCCTCCAGAGTGGAGCAGCCAGGCAACCCTTCAGGGCTGCTGCACGGGCCGTTCAGAGAAGGGTTCTCTGGACCCGAAGTTCCTGGGAGCCCCTCTGCCCCTGGGGCGGCATCCTCCCTGTCCTACTCTGCCACGGAAGGACTGGTTGTCCGGAGTAGGTTGGGATTGCTGCGACTTCCGGAACCACATCTTCTTCTGGCCCTTTTGGTTCGTAGAATAGGGCCTCTGGGGCACAGAGAAGCGGATTCCGACGGCAGACAGCGTCTTCCCGTCCTTTTCGCTCTGGGTCAAAGTATCATGAACAGTTTTGCCAAAGAGGGCAGAACCATCGAAGGGATGACGCCTTGAAGGGCTCAGTGAAATCACAATGACGGAGCCAGGCCTGACGTCTAGTAACTAGGCCTGCCCCTGCGGCTCTAGCGGCACCTTCCGTAGCATGGGACAGTAACCGCATAGAGGTATTAGTCACGGACCTGAGAGTGGCCATACGGGTGGAGTGCAACAATTTGTCCTCCTCCGACATGGACTCTGGGGGGGGATGCAGCGTATTCCTTGATAAGATCGCGCTGCATCCTAATCACATGTGCCAGGTAGTTCAGCGCCCTCACTGAAAAGGTCGCTGAACTAAACATCCGCTTCCCCAAGCGGTCCATCATCCGAGACTCCTTGCTCGGGGGATGGACTGAGGGGCCTCCTGAGCAAGTTCCCTCTTGGTGGCTGCCGTCGTCAACATGGCATCTACCGGAGGCCCCTTACTCCAGTGGGCACGGTCAGCCGGGGGACTAAGTATACGGTCAGGCCTTTTTGGAATTGGCTCCACAGTGTCCAGTTCCTTCTACGCCCTGGTGGTAATCAGGTCCACCAGGGGGTCGGCAGGAGGGGACACCCAAGAGGTAGACGGGCCCGCTTCAAATGCCTCCAAGAACACGGACTCGTCCGAGGAAGACTTCGGGGCAGACCACCCCCCCCTTATGCGAAGCATTTCCATGATGTCTCCAAAGGAGACATCCTCGGGGGGGGTGATCTTGGGGAGCCTTCCCCTTCCTCCAAATCCGTGTATTCAGTGAGAGACTCGGGGGAGTCTATGTGCCTCCTTTTGCACGTATGCTTGCGAGGGGCATCCTCCGGGGGGCTGTCAGAGGACTCCTCATAGCTGTGACATGTTCCAAAGGAACAACTTGGGGCAAAGGCGGGCTGTCCCAGTGGCGGATGGTGGAAGCCTGGCCCAGTGCAGATGGAGCGGGATGGAGCCGAAGCAAGTGCCGGGGGTCCGGAAACCCTCAACAGGGCCCTCTCCACTACATCAAAAGCCGAGGCGGAGCCGACCTCGACCAAAGGATCCGATAATCGGCTCCCCTAGGATCGAAGAGTGGATCGGAGCCGGCACGGCACTCGGATCCGAGGACAGTGCGCTCCGACCACGGACGGTGCCGAATGTGCACTGATCCCCGGATCCGGCTCGGATCCAGGCTCCGAGGTCGGATCCGAAGCACTCGAGGGCAGGGTCGGATCCGAAGTACCCAGTACTATCGGCGCCGACCCACCCCCGGCTCCGAAGCTGCTCGGCTCCAACTGCTCAGAACCCGGGTAGCGGGTCAGAGAAGGAGCTATAGGTTTAAAGAAAGGGGTCGAGCTCCCCCCCAGAGGGGGGGGGGAGGCAAGAGCACTCCCATCTGCATCTGGGCCTGGATGAACCTTCTCATTATCCAATCCAGATCAGCATCAGATAAACTGTACGTAGATCTCGACGAGGCTACCGAGGTAGGCCTTGAGTGCCTCCTCGATAGCCTCGACGGAGATCGGGTCTCCTCCTCAGGTCCCGGTGAAAAGCACACAGGAGACCGGAGCCGAGGAGGGGGAGAACCAGCAGACAAGGAGGACGGAGGAGAAGCCCGCTTGGCAGGCGGGGCCGAAACAGAGGTCTCGGCCCGCCGCTTATGGTGCTTCTCCCTCTGGTCCTTCTTTCTTGCTTCCCTCTCCTCCAAACCACTACAGGGAGGTTGAGTCCCAGGTGGAGGAGGGAACCGTAGACAGGGTACCCCCCGAAGGAGCGGTAGCCGGAGCCGAGTCCGGGGGCAAAAGTCCCACCAGGACCAGCTTCGACCTCCGCTCCTTCAATGCCCTGGGGTTGAACCCTGCACAAATGGAACATCCAGAAGTGAGGTGTTCAACCCCAAGGCATCGAACGCACCGAGTGTGGCCATCAGCAGGGGAAAGCTTATGGCCACACTCAGAGCACTTCGAAAAAACAGCCTTAGGTGGTTCAGACATCCTAAGGACACTAGTTTTTACTTTAATTAGACTAAAAAAGTAAAAGCTAACTAGTCAAACAAACACAGGCCCAAACACACACTACGCACCAGCGAGGGGAGGGAAACTAAAAGTTATAAAAGTTAATAAAACTAAACAACTTTAAGCTAATAATAAGGGAAACCTATAACTTTCACACAAAACTGTCTGAAAAAAGTACAGTTTTGTACCTACCATAAATGTAGATGTTCGAAGATCCACATTGCTGCAGTCCTTACACTTGGCTAGTCCGCTGTCCTCGGTCGGCCCGAATATCAAAGTATTAGGCTGACGTCGGTCACGGCGCTTAAGACTGACATCAGGACGTCAGGGTACAAATGCGCATGACCAACGTCATATCCTCAGTCTTTTCTTGCCCCAGATGTCAGAAGACCCTAAAAAGAAAGGTCAAAACCAAAAGACAGCAAAAAAACAACCAACCACCCTTGCACTAATCATATGTACAATATATACAATATCCACAATATTCACAACCCAAACCACACAACCGCCTCTAACTACAGAGGGGAAGGAGGGAGGGTAAATTGGACTGCAGCAATGTGGATCTTCGAACATCTACATTTATGGTAGGTACAAAACTGTACTATGTTCTTCATCTCACATTGCTGCAGTCCTTACACTTGGGTAGAATCCCAAAGCAGAGGTAAGGGAGGATGGCAAAACTATAAAGCAGTCGGAGCTGCCAAAATGCCCTGTAAAATTGTAGTGGCAAAACCAGCCCTAGATTTAGAGTAAAGCGGAAGGTGATAATGCTTAGAGAAAGTATGCACTGAACTCCAAGTAGCTGCCTCCAAAATATCTTTAGTTGCCACCCCCCTTAAAAAAAGCTGTAGAAGTGGCAGTAGCCCTAGTGGAATGAGGCCTAATCTCAGCTGGAATCTCCTTACCATGATGGGAATAACAGAAAGCAATACAAAACCCAATCCACTTAGAAATAGTTTGTTTTGACACAGGCTTGCCCTGAGAACCCAAAGCAAATGAAACAAATAACTGCTGAGACTGCCTGAACCCTTTAGTTCTGCTCAAATAATATCGCAACTGTCTGTGTACATCCAAAGTGTGCAAAATCTTTTCCCCTTTATTTTGGGGGTTTGCATAAAAAGTAGGCAAATGAATAGTTTGGTTTAAAGCCACACTAGAAACCACTTTAGGCATAAAGGAAGGATTAGTATGCAAAGATACCCTATCCTTATGGAAAATTAAGAAAGGCTCAACCGCCATAAGGGCCTGCAATTCAGAAACCCTTCTTGCAGAGGTAATGGCCAACAAAAAAGCAGTCTTCCATGATAAATATTTCAACTCGGCAGTAGCTGCAGGCTCAAAAGGTTGTAGAGTGAGTTTCTCCAACACAAAATTGAGATCCCAAGCAGGAGTAGGAGCTCTCGTGGGGTCTTATATTCTTTGCCCCTCTAAGGAATTGCTTAAACAAAGGATGAGAAAACAATGGTGGGTCACAGTCATAGTGAGCAGAAATTGCTGCAGCATGAACCTTAATAGAAGAGAAGGACAAACCTTTGTCCAGTAACTCAGTAAGATATTGAAGAGCCACACTTAAATTAGGCTCAGAAACATCAAATTCCTTTGCTGTACTCCAAAATAAAAATCTCTTCCATTTATCTGCGTACACTTTCCTTGTACTAGGCCTTCTGGCCTCCAAAATAACATTCAAAACTTGCTGTGGAAGCTGAGACCCTCCAGGGTTCAAAACAGAATATGCCAGGCTGTTAGGTGAAGAGAGTGAAGTTTGACATTGAGTAAATGACTGTTCTCCTGAGACAGCAGGTGTGGAATCGAAGGTAAAGGCCATGGAGGCTCCCGTACCAGACTTCTCAGTAATGGGTACCAGTGCTGTCGAGGCCAATCTGGAGCTATTAAAATCATCTTTGGCTTGTCCTGTCTGACCTTCAGGAGTACCTTTGGGAGGAGAGGCAGAGGTGGAAAGGCATACACATGAAGCTTGCTCCAATTGAAAGAAAGAGCATCCACTTTCCAAGCTGTGGGATGAAACCTTTTTGTGCAAAACTTTGGCAGCTGGTAGTTTAGTGGAGAAGCGAACAGATCTATGTCTGGAGTTCCCCATAACACTGTCAATTTCTGAAATACATGAGCATCCAATTTCCACTCGTGGGGATCCATAATTTGTCTGCTCAACACATCTGCTAAGGAGTTCTGTGCTCCCGGCAGAAACCTTGCCTGAAGATTAAGCTGTAAACTGAGAGCAGTCACCCACAAAATCATTGCTTGTCTGCATAGAGGATAAGAATGTGTTCCCGCTTGCTTGTTGATGTACCACATGACAGTTGTGTTGTCTGTTAGAACCAACACCTGCCCTGGAAGAAGTAAATCCTTGAAAGCTATTAATGCAAATTGGACTGCTAACATCTCCTTCAAGTTGATATGTAGATGTTGAAGTCTGGCAGGCCACGTGTCTTGTACCCACTTTCCATTTAGATGAGCTCCCCAAGCTTTGTCTGAGGCATCTGTCGTTAGAATCTGACTCGCCTCTGGCGGTCACAGAGAGTCCCTTGTTTAGGTGACATTCCTGAGCCCACCACAAAAATTCCTTTTGAATGCAAGGTATTATCTGAATGACAGTGTCCATATCTTGGCAGTGCTGTGTCCATACATTTTTGAGATACCATTGTAGCTTCCTCATATGCAGTTTGGCATTGGGAAGCACCAGAATACAAGATGCCATGAACCCCAAGGCTTGAAGGACTGTCCTTGCAGTCAGCCTGGACTGATGAGACAATTGATTGAAGTAAAGGGAAAGATTCTTTTGTTTGTCCGGGGTCAAAAAGGCCATCTGGGATGCTGTATTCAGTCTCACACCCAGAAAGCACATGTCCTGAGAGGGTACTAGACTGGACTTTATTTCGTTCACAGAATACCCCAGGCATCTTAGCACTGCTATCACATACTGTAAATGATGAAGAAGTTCGTCCTTTCCTTGGGCCAGAATCAGACAATCGTCCAAATAAGGATAAATCTGTATTCCTCTTAGCCTGAAGAAAGCTATCACTGGAGCCAGAACCTTCGTGAACACTCTGGGCAGTAGATAAGCCAAAGGGCAATGCAGAGAACTGATAATGAGAGGACCCAGCCCGAAAGAGTAGATACTTCCTGCAACTTAGCCTGATAGGAACATGAAGGTAAGCCTCCTTGAGATCCAGAGTCACCATCCAGTGATCTTTGCCCAGCAGAGGTAAAAGCTGTTGTAACGTCAACATTTTGAACTTGGGAATGTCCAGGTAAGTGTTGAGGATAGATAAATCCAAAATTGGTCTCCACGTGTTCCCCTTCTTTGGTACTAGGAACAGGCGAGAATAAAATCCTTGGCCCACTTCTGGCAGAGGGACCAGTTGTATGGCCCCTATTTGAAGCAGCAGAGAAATTTGTTTGTGAGCCTCTAGTCTTTGCTGAGGAGGAACGTCCGGCATGCCTTTGAAAGGAGGCAAGGTATGGAAATAAAACCTGTAACCTTGGTGTATGATATCCAATACCCATCTGTCTTGGGTAATCAAACTCCAATTTTCCTTGAAGAGTGCCAACCTTCCTCCCAAAGGTGCTGCCAGGCAAGAAGGATCTGGCAGCTGAAAAGGTAGGTCATTGGGCCTGTTTACGAAAGGACTGGCCCCTGCCCTCACCAAGATTGTGCAGGTGAACTCCCTGTTCTAGGTCTGAAGGAGCTCTGAGTTCTGCCCCTACCACATCTAGATCTACCCCTAGACTGTGAATCATAAGAAGGATGCGTCCACCCCTTAGCAGGCCAATTCCTACTAAACTTGGAGGCTGAACTTGCAAAATCTTTAACAGCCTGCATAGACTTAGCCTTGTCTTCCATTTTCTTCAAGACTGACTCCACAGGAGAACCAAACAACACATCAGACTGTAAAGGAGCATCCAAAATCCTTGTCTTAACATGGTCAGATAAATTCTGATCCCTCAGCCAGGCGTGCCTGCGAAGAACTGACCCAGTGGCAGCCACCCTGGACGAGGCCTGTACAGCATCAAAACCACATTGTAAAGAATGCTTACCCACCTGTTCAGAGACATGTACCAAATCTTGTAATTCTTTACACTCAATGCCTTCCGCCAGAGCATCTACCTTAGACTTCAATTGAGTAAGAAGATAATTTTGATATTTCAACATGTGAAACTGGCAATTCAAAGCCCTCATAGCTAAGGTGGAAGAAGTATAGACTTTCTTTCCCCATCTATCCAAAGCTCTGGCCTCTTTATCCGGAGGAACCGGATTTTTTACAACAGAGGCCTTGACACCCTTAGGTCCCTGACTAACAGTTTCTGGGTCCGCCCTAGGACTCTTATAAAGATATTTATGAGCCTCAGGCACCCTGTAATACCTATCCGGTTTAACAGGAGCAGGAGGCAAAGAATCAGGATTAAGTGAAGCCTCTGCAAACACATCTTCCACAACATCCAGCACAGGTGGTATAGCCAAAGGCCTATGCTGGGGTAAAAGCAAAAATTCCCTAAGCCTTTTCCTGGAATCAGAGAAGTCCTGACCTTCCCACTTAAAATGTTCCCTCATGGTATGAAGAGTCTCTGCAAAAGAAAAATCCTCTGTAGGAGAAGCAGAAGGAGTCGAATCATCTGCATCAGAATCAGAATAAGGAGAGTACTCCTGCAAGTCTTCAGTCGAAGACTCTGAAACATCCGAAGCCTGCTCAAAACTCCCCAACTCTGGTTCCACCCTAGGCCTCTTATCAGGAGGGGGCAAAGAACCTCTAATCAAAGTAATTAAATCTTCTGCCATTTTAAGCATGTGCTTCTTGGGCACAGATCCTGAAGAACTAGGAGTGACACCAACAGAAGCTAAACCTGGCCTGCCTCTGGGAGAAGCCTTGGAAACAGAAGGAGAGGGCCTAACCACCCTAGGAAGCGAGGGAGTACAGTAACTTGAGAAGCCCCTTCAGCCTGACCTGCCTCCTGAGAGGCCACATCCTGCAATATCAAAGTCTCCCGCTGGGACTCCAGAGAAGCCTCCGGTGGAACCACCGGTTCCACTGACGCCTCTAAAGGACCGGCGTCCGGTACGGACGACTCTTCTTGCCTGGGCTTAGCTGCTTTGTCCTTGCGCTTCTTCGAAGAAGCGGGCGTCGGAGCACCCTGCGGCATATTGTAATTGCACCGCTTCCCGAAGACCAACCTGGCACAATCTAACCTTCGCTTAATAGTGCGCTTATTGAACCTAGCACAAAAGCGACACCCAACAACGTCGTGCTCAGGCCCCAAACAAGGAATACACAAAGTATGATAGTCCTATCACGGTATCTGCTTCCCACAAGAAATACAGTTATTCACTTTTTCTGACATCCGGTAAACCACTGAGGCAAGCAAAAACTAAAATATTCCCCAACGGGGTACTTAGCCAACTTTGACTCGGTCTGAAACTCCGAATTCGAAAAATTTCAGAACGCCGAACGGCACTTGCAACACTGCTTCTGCATCGGACCATGCGGCAAAAAAGACTGAGGATATGACGTCGGTCATGCGCATTTGTACCCTGACGTCCTGATGTCAGTCTTAAGCGCCGTGACCGACGTCAGCCTAATACTTTGATATTTGGGCCGACCGAGGACAGCGGACTACCCAAGTGTAAGGACTGCAGCAATGCGAGATGAAGAACATCCTTAAATTTAACACTAAAATAGCAGTAATAACACTTGGCTGTAGAGCTCTCAGAAACCAATCTGGTCACCAGCGCGGCAAACTAGATCTGGGGTCATGTAGGGAGAGCAGGGCATTATGGGTGAGGGGAGGAGCTGAGAGCTCGGATCCATAGCTGGAAAACCATGCCGGTTCGGATCCGATATCGGATCCATAACCCACAGGTTGCAGACAAATGAATCTCCTACTTCAGATCTGAAGTTTACCGACACTGTTTACAAAATACTGTTTGCCATCTTGTTGAACTTTTGCTCACCTTATGCATGACAGTAAATGGCTGTTGACTATAATGGACCGGTCATTCAGAACTAGTGGTTAAATGCCCCAGAGGTAATGGTGGTGTAAATGATGGTGCCAAGTAAAAAAAGAAGGGTATTGCTCAGTTGAAAGCAATTAATGAGGGAGTGAATGGAAATCAGAGTGAATGGAGATCTGAGGCTGACTGTCTTGCTTCAGTACAGGAATCAGTAAACAGTGTCGGTAAACTTCAGTTTCTGTAGAGAGAAACTCTTCTGTCCCTGGATAGGGACACAAGTAGGTTTACTGCTCTTTCAACCAAGTTTGATATATTTTTCCCTGAAACTTGCATCTTTCACCTGCTATCCTTGTGACATTGTGCACCACACTATAAAAATGCCACTGACAGCTTGCCAGTCCTTTTCCATCACTCATACAGACCAGATCTTAGTTCCAACATCTCTCATGTAAACGTTCCCATATTAATGTCTGAAAACCTTGCGTGCTTATGCGACCCCCAAATTATGAACCAGGGCATATTATAGCACCGCAACAAAGAAGAGCAAGACGTGATATACTCCTATGAATGCCTGCAGTTTAATACACACACACACATGCGCACACACACACACACACACACACACACACACACACACACACACACACACACACACACACACACACACACACACAGTAAGTCTCGGCGAGGCTTCTACATAAAAGAAATCTTTCCACACACACACACACACTTCTCCGTTCAGCCAGGAGTGAGTAAATCCATTTCGGCAACTGTTTTCTGTTCCCACTCACTCGGCGAGCCTTCTACGTGAAAATACATCCTTGCTTTCTGTTCCCGCCTCGCCCGAAAAGCATTTGAACTGGAAACCCAGAAATATGTGCACGGCGTGCAAAGCTCAATTCCGACAGGCTGGTAGCCCTGACTAGCGTGATGACGTCAGCTTACAAAGCGTGAAAAATATAAAAATAAAGGAAAAAAAATCGGAAATGAAGGGGTGCCACTAGGGAAGAGGCAACCTATTATTTGGACCCCAAAACTTGGTAAAAACAGAGGAATTTGGGACAGTTGGGAGGTATGGGCTCGCCCCTCAATCAATGCTGATTGGCCCTGCTGGCCTTTGATAGGGATGGGTGCAGTGGGGGTGTTGGGAAGAATAATGATCAGTTGACTGTTGCTGCCAAGCTTGTTCCAAAAGATTGCACTTCAGGTGGACAGACTAGGCATTAGAATGTCTTGGCCACTCAACTTTGGTGCACTTTGAGATGCTTCTTCCAAAAGGGTCGCCAGGGGGTGCATCACTTGAAAACCTGTCATCTGCAGATATGCAAGTTCAACTCTTTATGAGTCAAGGAGCTGGCAAGCACTTAAGGAACACGAGGCCACAATAAAGGGGCACAAAACTCAAGTGTGTGCATGTAATGCATAGCCCCCCCCCCCCGACTCCTTTTCTTGCTGCTCCAGCACTGGCCTAGCATAGCGCAAAGAACTTTCCTTACGATCCCCAATATATGCTCCACTGTCATCTTTCCCTCCTGCTTTCATTTCTGGATGGCTACGAACCACCAAAACCTACAGCAGTACTGGTCTGTGTACTATGTCCAAGTAACAAAGATAGTGTTTCCCTAGATTTTGGTTCAAGATATGGCTATCACAAAAAGAGTGAAGCCATTACTTTTTGAGGCATCAAATACAAAAATTTCTCAACAGTTATTCATAACAGGTATCTGGACTGTGTCAGTGGCAGAAAAGAATATGGGCCTAAGCTCCTAGGCACATAACTCTAAACCGAACCATTTTCTTCAATACATTATGATTTTTAGACCTGACAGACCTCTCTCCATGGATTTCTGACTTGAACCCCCCATACCCAATTTATGAATGATGTAAATAAATTCCAGTTATGGAATCCATTAAAAGCAATCAGATGGGATTCTTTTTCAAAATGAACATGTAAGAAATATATTTCCAATATTTCCAAGTTTAAAAGAAATTTTCCAGCTTTTTTCCTTCTCTGACTGCTGGAATGTGCCATTACGCTGACTGCTGAAGATACAGTTTGATTGGAATGCAGAACTGGGATCAAGACTGCAGCCAGTTAAGGGACAAAGCAGACTACACAAGTAATTGCAGCAGTAGGTACTTGTAAGAGTAGCTTGTGTCATTGCAACCAAGTGAACACTGGTATTTTAAATATTTACCTCAGAGTTTTAATAAATGGCTGAAGTTTCCAGCTGTATTGCTTCTTTGGTGCTGTAAACCCTTCAAACAGTAAAGTGCGTATTTGTTTTTTTCTTTTTTTAACAAATGAAAAATCCACAGGGCTAAGTGCATTTTAAAATCTCTCTTTATTTAGGGCTTCCATCGTAACCATCAAAATAACATTTATAAGCAACAAGAGTTCCCGTGAAGACTAGGTGGTGAACTGAGTCTTGATATTTAAATTTTATATTACTTTAAAATGAGAAAAGTAAAGGAGCAAATTGGGAGGTATCTAGGGGATACGGATTCAGAACCATGATTCCACTAGTAGTTTGTATGGCTGGAGTAGGGAGGGGGGATGACAATGCAGCCTGAAACTCTGTGGCTACAAAATGCTAAGGGAGACATAAGGTTGGGAAGATGGGAACCACAGTAGCCTTAGAGTACCAGAAACCGGAAGGAGGACTTTTACTTTAGCTTGTGGTACCACCTGCTTTGGTATATGTGCAGGCTTACCTATTCTTGCATGATGAATAGCCCATTCAAAAGAACTGGATTTACTATAGTTTGAACAGTGAACGGATTATAGTAAAAAGTACTCAAGCAAGTTTAGGTTTTGACATATTTGGTACCAGTCTGTTATGCTTCATAGCAAGTGCATCTATACTATGCACAAATATTTTATAGTTGCCATTAATTACCCTGTCCAGGAAAGATGAATTGGTAAAATGAAAATAATGGTAAATCAATGAAAAATATTTAAAATGACCTGTCAGCATATATAACTATACATGCATACATAACATAGCAACAATTTTTTTCCCAAGGGAAAATTGGCCAAATTTTTTTCAAAAAGGGGGGGTGGGGGAAAAAAAAAGGGGGAAAATGGGGGGGGGGGGTTTGGGGGGGGGGGGGGGGGGGGGGGGGGGGGGGGGGGGGGGGGGGGGGGGGGGGGGCATTTAAATGCCCCCTTTTTAAAATTTTAAAAAAAAAATTTAAAATTTTTGCACTTTGGAAAAAAAAAAATTTTTTTTTTTTTTTTCTTTCCCAAAAAAAAAAAAAAAAATTTTTTTTTTTTTTTTTTTTTCCCTTTTCCTTTTTTTTTTTTTTTTTGTAAAAAACCCTTTATTTTAAAAAAATAAAATTAAACCTTTAAAAACAAAATTTAACATTTTAAAACAAAAAAATAAAAAAAATAATTTATTAATATAACTTTTTTTTATTAAAAAAAATTTCACCCAATATATTTAATTATTTTTCCCCTTTTATTTTATCCTAAAAAAATTAAATATTTTTATATTAAATAAAAATATTTTCCCCTAATTTTTAATATATACAATAATTAACATAATAAATTTAATTTTTTAAAAATTTATTTAAAAAATATTCCTAAATAAATTTTTAAAAATATATTTATTTATATTTATTAATTTTATAATATTAAATAAATTCCAAAATTATAAAAAAAATAAAATTTTTTAAAATAAATAAATATATTTATATTTCCAATTTAAAAAAATTTTAATTTTTTTATCAATTATTATTAAATAATTTTTAATAAATATAAATATTACAAAAATAAAAATAATTACATATATTTAAATAACTTAAAATAAATTATTTTAAATATTTTACTAAAATTTTAATAAATTACCATTTATTTTTTTTTATTAATAAATTTTTT